>NW_009633899.1:175502-184234 GCF_000690535.1 Cariama cristata
GGACCAGATGATCACTTCAGGTCTGTTTCAGCACTATTTTCTATTATTCTATTCTTTCAGCAGTTCTCAGCAGTGTATTTTTCTAATTACACCCAGTTTTCACCAGATTACTCTCCCTTTATTCACATTTCCTAGCACAAACACCCAGGGCAAGCTGTTCTGGACACTAGTTCCTTTGGTACTATGTTGCTGTACCTTTTGTGAGGATTTGGCCCTTAAGATCTCTCAAGAGTAGAGCTTTAATTTCACAGCACGGATCTTGCTCATTTTACTCCATATTTACCAAGAACAAAAGGAAGACTATGCAAATGCCCTGCTACTTAGACCTGAACAAAGTAGAAGCAAACATGTAGATGTGAATGGGAAACATAATGGTATGAAAAAAGCAACCCTCTTCAAAAGTAAAATGACTTTGTCAGGGTCCCTTTGCACTACGTGCATGGATGATTTGTGACAAAACAAAAAAGTGCTGGCCTAGCACATCACCCATGTCAGAGATTAGAGCACTTCAAAACCCTCAGTAGTTCAAGCACTTTCTGGAACTTGAAAGGCTTTCTTAGGCAATGCTTAGCTTCTTTATGGCTTTTACACGACTTTGATGTGCACCTAAGAGTGAGGAATCTTAATCTGAAGGTTTTCTATAGAAAATAACCCATATTGTATAATAAATCACAAAACCTTGTCACCCTGATTAACATGAGTCAAAAGTTTGCAAAACTTTGTGCCTAAAGTTAAAGATTCCGAGTCATTATTTTGATATTCAAATAGGAACCCCAAATTTCCGAGCTCTTAGTTACTTTCAAAAGGCTTCTCTAATAACAGCACTGGAGTACTATTTCTAATCATTGACAAAGCATGGCATGCAAGGCAGTAGGCAGTTACCTAAGTGTCACTTTTTCCCCCATTCTCATTCTCTCTTTAAAGCAGAGATTTAAAGTTCCTTAACTTTAAGGGATCTGTGGAAACAGTCAATTTCTCATCTGTTACAAAACCTCTTCTGAGTGCAAACATGGATGTGTAAACATAAGCTTCCTTCTCCCCCCTCACTATACACACTTAACCCCCAGAAGCATTAATGGGAATTATGCATGCATAACGAGCAGAGAATGGTCCCCTTATGAATAGGGCCCTTGTTGGAACAATGAATACATTTAACCATTAACATCTAGGGATGTGCTGAACTATCCAATTTAAGTAGCTGCCAAACAAAGCTACCATGACCTGTCTGATATTGTCAGGTTCGGAACACAGCTCTCTGAAATTTGTCTCTCGTTTGTTTTTAAAGGACTTGACAGTGGTCTGTGCAGCAGAGCAGGGGTTCTTTGTCAGAACGAGCTCCTCCAAGAAGGATGGCTCTCCAGAACAGCTTTCACATCCATCACGTGATGGAAGAACTCTGCAGAGGAAAAGACTGTAACCCCAGGAAGCAAGCAGAGTCATTAGAAGACGAAAAATCCATATATACATACTTCAAATGCATATATACATTGACCATAAGTATTAATGGAAACCTAGTAAGAACCAAGAAAGGCAGAATATATCACAGAATCGTATAAACAAGGCTAAAAACTACATATCAAAAGAAAAGAAAGGAAAGGATGATTAAAGACAACTTCTAGGGGAATAATTTTGTCTTCTACAGCTCTGAAGTTCCTATGCAATTGCCTGGCTACACTTGCTTTTATTCCTGTTTTTTAGCTGTCAAAACTCCAGAGAGAACCTGAGGATATTATATGTATGAATGATACTTCCTGAGACTTTTGAGTCCACAAAGTAGTAAATAAATTTAATGGTATCCATGATATTTAAAATGCCTCCATTGTCTTTTTCTGTATTCTTTGAACTAGTGCCTTGAAATTTCAAAAGTAAAAACTTTGCACGTTAATCATGACTGTATGAATACACTAAGGTGGTAATTAATAACCATCCTTTAAAACTGACATACTGAAAAGAGTAAAATAGATGGATTTATTCTCATTAACATATATGTATAGTGCTTATCCATAATAAGAGGTAAGGTTGTGGTTGCTCCGTCATAAATCATTTGTTAAATACTGTTGAGGTGCTTGGTGCCATGCAACAGCACTTAAGATGCCCAAGGAGGTCCAGGACAGTCAAGCACTATAAAATTTATCTGTAAGACTACTAGGGCAAGCCCTTGCCATGCCTGTGCAGCACCTTGTACAGAAGAGACCACCTTCACTCTAGAGTGAGCCTTGGTGTTACCCTACTAGAGAAGTACAGAAACCTCTCACCTCAAGAGTAAACCCACCAGAGGCAGCCAAAATGCCTGCTGAAGAAAACCATAGAGCAGTGGAATTGGTTACATCACATTTCTGAGCTATGTAGGTTTACATGCCATCAGACACCACTAGACTACAGGAATCCATACAGAATTGGCAAAGTCTTCTCAGCCACTTGAGTTTCATCTGACACCCTGAAATGAGGATACAAATATTGTCTTTACATTCTTCTGCAGGGTGGTCATAAGGACCAGTGTTGCTAAAGCAGTTCAGACAAAGGGCTAACCCCAAGTATCAGCATTGCTACAGGAAATAATTAGCTCTTGAAACAGACAAAATGCAATCATGAAAAAGTACTCTGGACATCTGTTATCTTTCTAACAGGCAGAGGAGCTTGTATTACAGTCCCCTACTACCCTTACTCCACATTTCCCTGTCCAGACTGCAACTGGTCCAGACCATACATAGTTTAGAGGAGATCCTGGATCTACAGAAGACCACCCTGGGTCATAAGAACACAGAAGGAGAGAAAATTCCTGTCCTCCTAAGTCTGTATTATGAGCTCTTAGCTTGGGGCTCAGGTTACTTTTGTAGATCCAAACAGAACAAGATACTGTGCAGAAATACCTTGCATTTTTCCATCAAATAATATATTGCCTTAAAAATTAAATCTTAAGTGCTTGGTAGAAGGTGGAAACAGACTTGCTTCCCTATCTTTTTTTAATCCTTAAGAAGCTAAATCATTAAATGTTAGCTAGGTACCCCATTTCATCCACTGATGCTGCTCAGAAGTTACCTTAATGTGAATGAAACAAGTATCTGTAAATAACTCTTTATAGATATCAGGATGATTCTATCATATTAAATAGAGATACCCAATCAAAGTGACAGAGATTGCAAGACTAAGTATAAATTCTGTGTCATGGGCTTGGCTGTTGTTTGGAAATTGATTCTGATCCATCAAAATTCATATTTTTCCCTAGAAGCAGAAGCTGTGCTCTAAACTGGTAAGTGATGAGTATGTATTTGAAGCATTATTAAACATATGCCTCTATCATGTCATTTCATGCTTTCATGGGAGAAAGATTCAATTACAAAGACTTTGCAATACTTAGGAACTATAGCTCTAGTTTTATATCATCTAAAAGCAAAACCATTTTTAAAAATAAATTGATTTTACTGCCCAGGGTGCATTTTACACATATCCTTGCTTTTTACAGATCCTCAGATTCATGCCAATTTTAATGATTAATCTTTATAAAAGTTTTTACTCATTTTTATGTATTTATTTCATTGATTTATATAGCAATTATCATACCAACTTTGTTTCCACTTATCACATTAATGCCTTTTCATTACTGCCCTTCAGTTAAGAATTGACTGCTCAGCCCTGCAATAGTGGAGTTGGAGCAGGATATTTTTCTATTAGTTTACAATTACAATCTGATGGGAAAACTTCAGTGGTACATAAGGTGTTACAGAGGCAGCTCTTGGGAGCCATCAGTGTCTTAAGGATGGGTCATTTCTTGCTAAGCTTATTCTGCATCCTGAGATCCAGTTCAACACCAGAATCAGATCTTGAGCTGACCATTAAAAAAATCACTACACAGTCTTTTCAGCAGATATTTTTGAGACAATGAATAGACCATGTGAATTGTAAAAAATTTCCCTCAACTCAGTTTGAAACAAGATTGTGTGTTGGGGGAGAATAGGTTCTCTGCTGACTCTTGGATTCCTTCCCAAGACATTTGTAGGAAAGGTTGATCTGAGTAACTAAGCCAGTCTTCTATTCACCTGGACCAAACACTCATGCAAGTCACTGAGGACAACACTTATTCCGAGGCTCACGGATATCAGAACTGTAGATTTCCATCTGGCAGTGGAACAGAGATTCC
This sequence comes from Cariama cristata, assembly GCF_000690535.1. Classification (NCBI taxonomy): domain Eukaryota; kingdom Metazoa; phylum Chordata; class Aves; order Cariamiformes; family Cariamidae; genus Cariama; species Cariama cristata. The sequence continues at coordinate 179,641 of NW_009633899.1, forward strand.
ATCTTTATGAGGCTGAGTAAGTTTGAACAGATTTTTTTTTGCCTATAGATTACTCCCAGGAGGGCATTACAGAGTGGGCAGCTGGTCCTGTGTCAAACTAATTTAAGGCATGGGAAAAGGAGAAGAAAAAGATATTACCACTGGCGTGAGTCTTGCCTTTATCCACAGTCATCACCAGCTTTAGGTTAACACTTCTGGTGACAGCCTGAGCCTGAAGAGTGCTATAAAATCCTGAGAAGATTAATGAAGAAAGCATCCTTACTCCAGAGGAGATGCAGGCTGCAAAAGCATAGCTTTTCTTCTGCTCAGACCAGCCATTACATCAAGTGTGGACTACAGTCCCTGACTGCTCAGAGACTCTGGAAAGCCTGCCTCCTCCTCAGGACTGCCTCTGGATGAAAGGAGCAAAGGTCGGACAGCTTTCAGGTTCAGCTTCCAGTTCATCAGAAACCAAAGTAACTTCTAGCCTTTCTTCACAAAGAAAGAATTAAGTGGAAGTCAGCCTGAAGAAATGAAGGTATAACTCACTGATACTTTGGCTGGCTGTGATCTGCCTCCCCTTCATGGCAGGTTTTCAGCACTACCCCTCAAAATAACATACCACGATACAGCATACAGAAGGGGAAACTGAGGCACAATTGGCCTTGTTTTAGGCTATTCAGAGAGTGACAAAGATGGGAACAGACTCCATCTCACATTGGACCAGTCCACTCCCTCTAAAAAGTCTGGTTTAAACCACCAAGAAGTCTGTGTGTCCATAAATAAGCAAATACTAACTGTAACACGAAGAAAACCTTCCATTGTAACAAGCTGCAAGTAATACCAAGGACATTTCAAACTCAATCAGGATTTTATAAAAAGAAAGAGAAGCCTCATTGGGAATAAGATTTTTTTTGTGCCTTTTCTTAAAATCTTAACCACCTTACAGTGTTTTTAAGGATTAACACAACCATGCTCACCCAGCAACCCTTTCTCCCAGATGCACCCTTCATCCAGGCTACTGAAGGCAGTCCCCCACAACCACGTATGGAGGTGAACAGTAAACCCAAGTATACATTGCAGTTCACACCAGAGGATTTCAGTCACTCATTCGGATGGGGCAAAAAAAAAACTTTCCAGAGCCAATAAAGCAAGTACATTTCACATCTGGCACACACCAGACTTACGAGTGACTTTGACAGAATGCTGCTGTGAGCAAAATGTGTTTCAGCACTGCACCTTTACCAAGGGAATTACAGTGTTCTCATTAAGATGATAGAAATAAAGAGCTGAGTTGTAATAAAAGAGAACAACAGGAAAATAAAGTGCAGCATGACCCATTCCATAATAAAATGGCTAGTTTAATAGATATTCTTAGATATATTCAAAAGGGATCTAGTTCATGCTCTTTTCTCAACACGATGGGAGCTTTGCCACAGGCTATGGGATGAGATCCAGTCTAATGCATGTACCACATGCAGCAAGGAGCTTCTGGTGGGAACCTAGGACTTCCCTGCTGCTATTCAGAAAGTAAAATAGTTTTAATGCATAAACTGTTAATGCACATCCACCTCTGCTAAGGGATATTCAGTACATACACACCACAACAAACACTCCTGCTGATTTAAGGTGCAGGATGACAGTAGACAATAAAGCTTTTAACAGGACAAAATCTGCCCTTCAGAAGTGAGTCCCTGAGCACAATCTGGGCAGCTTCTGTGCTCTTTGCAAAGCAGTACAGCAGCAAGATAAGCAAATCATCCTTTTGGTAGTCCTCAAGATGATTATTTAGAAGGTAAACAGTTCTTAGAATTCTTTCAGAAGTGACAAATATTTTCCTTGCTTACCAGAAATCAGCCCAATTCTTCTATCTCTACTTATCATATATTTACAGACTTCTTTTTGCATGATCATACACTAGTCAATAAGCAAGAGTGAGAACTGAGCCTATATAGAGGGGGGCGATGTTCTTGTGGTTACCTGATTACCAAAGGAATCAAGAGGGCTACTTTTATTCTGGTTCTGCTCTGTTCACTGCCTGAATGTGGACAAGTCACAGACTCCAGTTGGGTTCATTCGGTTTTCCTACTCTGAGCTCAGAAAGCAGTAACAGCCAGCCATCGCTGTGCTCCATGCCATGGAAAAGCCTGTGAATAAACGGAACTCGAAACACAGTCCATGCCAGCATGCAGTTATGCTGTAATATAACCCAGGGCTCACAAGGTATCACTAACAGCAGCCCCACGTCTGGGAGGAATACCATGCGTAGCAGTACGCATCAGACTTGAGATATCTAGACTCCCTGGAACCAAGGGCTTAGTCCCTGGCAGAATTAACACAGCCCTTCACCCTTGGAGACAGCATATAAATTCTCTCACCACAATGTTAACTAAGGAGCTCCTACAAAAACACCTCAGCTCAGCCTGTGATAATCAAAGTACAAGATTGGGAACATATTACTTCATTTTCCAGTCTGGAGGAAGACACAAGAAAACCCTTCCTCTGAATCAGAGCCAAGGCAGCAGTACCTTTACCTGATCAATCTGTTTGCTATTTGCAGCAAATTACCCTTGAAACATACAGCTTGTTCCAGAAAAGCAGGCTACCAGATAGCAGCACAGACTCTGCTAGCGGAGGAGAAAATCTTACAGACAGACCAAGGAGACCGCTGCTCAAAAATACCTATTGTTTGAGCCTTTTATCCATCCCATGTCAAAACAGTCTTCTTCCTTAGTCCTGCAGTCATTAATGGACTAGATTTCAAAGTGGAAAAACATCTCTTGTCTTTTGGAGGCAACTATGGAAGAGAAATTTAAGAGGAAGCTCCTGAGCATCTCCAAGAGCTCCCCTTCAGAAGGTGGTGATTTTCAGAAAGGTTGCTGCCAGATTCATGACACGCCTTAGAAACAAAAGCATTTTTTCCCCCCCAGGAGTCTTCCTCCCTTCCGTTACCACTACATTTCATACAAGAGGCTAGCAGATCCTGCCCAAAGTCGCTCCCTATCTCACTGTAGGTCATGCCGACACCTCTCTCATACCCTCTTAGCAATCAGAGTCTACAGACCACATGTGACATGGGGAGGCAGCTACCAGTCCCCATAAAGCTTGTATCCAGGATCCAGCAGTGTGCAAATTCAACACTGCAACCACGACTAATGCCACAGGAGGGTGTAGGCTACAAACTCTCCCAAGTATTTAGAGTTATTTTTATTATGGGTGAAATGGGCATCACCCATAAGAGAAGACCAAAAATATACACCCGACAATCTGCCTGCTGATCCCTCACCCAGCACTGGGTTGGGCCTCTCTCCTCAACTGAGCTGCTGATTTTCCTGAAGTTTATAAGAACTTATGACTTTAACCTCTGTCAGATTTGTTGTATTAGCCTATAAGTACTGGCTTGAGATTAGCCAAGGGCTTTCAACAATTTTGTGATTGAAAACATCTAGTCAACAGACAACAGGACCACAAAAGTTCTATTTTTCAGAGAAAACAAGCCAAAAACAACATGCAGGCAACTGAGGACTGGGGAGCACACCCCAGTGCATGTGGAGGTCTGGCCCAGAGGAGCAGAAGTTAGCAGGAAGCTCTCCACAGGCTTCATTCAGCTGAGCACACTGCTCTCCAGTGTGACCCCCAGCTGCCCACCACTCTTCTCTCCTCCTTTAACTGACAACTGTCTGAAGTCTTCAAGTGGGTTGCTTCAACATCTGTGTGTTGTTAAAATACATAATAAAATGAGCCTCAATGTCCTAGAGAGAAATGTGTGTCAGGAGGTTGTATTAAGATATATTCACTGATAATAGCTGCCAGGTGAAAACACTGGAAACCACTTCAGTACTTAAAAGAGAGCATAAGACAGGAGGCATTACTGCCTGGCAAGATATCATTAAAACACACAAGCTTTGGTGGAGCTGAGTACACTTAAACAGGGAAGATCAATATGCATCGCTTTTCCTCAGCTCTCCTCTGCTCCAATCATCCTCTTCAAAAGAAACCTTTATGAGCTAAAATTTAAAAGCTTATTACCCTCCCTCACCCTCTCTCATGCTATTTATTTTCTGAGAGCTTGTTATTCAATAGGAAAGTTCAACATGACACAAGGATACAAAGAAATCTCTGAAGCATCACTGCATTTAGACATTCCTTCTAGAAGTGCAACGATTTTCCCCAAGTTTCATCTACAGTACTTGAGTTCATAGAAAATATAAAACAATTTGAATTTTGAGGAACTGCTTCCACAAAGAGCCAAGGAAAGAAGGTTAAGCATGCATCAAAATGGATGAAAAGCCTTGTTTTACCTCTTTTTTTACTGGCTTTCACATTTAGCTCTCAAAGACAAGTGTGATCCGATGCCTCTAGCAGGACAACAGCACCGTGCTTCAAGAACGCCATTCCTGCAAATCTCTTCTTCCCACAAAATGAGAAATGATTCCTTGCTCAGACAACTTTACAGCCATGTGTCATCTCAACTACTTTATGCAAAGGTAAAGATCACCAGCACTGTGCCATCGTTTACAGCTATAAGAGTTGCCATAAGAGATGAGCCCAATAGCTTGTCAAATTTAGTACCAAGACAGAAACCCATGCCAGAAAACACACCCAAACTTATTTA
>NW_009633900.1:0-410 GCF_000690535.1 Cariama cristata
CAGCCAGCATGGCTTCACTAGGGGCAGATCGTGCCTGACAAATTTGGCGAGCTTCTGCAAAGGAGGTTACAGAATTGGTGGGTAAGGGAAGAGCAACTGATGTCATCTACGTGAACTTGTCCAAAGCAGCTGACACTGTCCATCACGACATCTGAATTCTCTCTGAATTGGAGAGACATGGATTTGACGGGTGTACCACTCAGTGGATAAGGAATTGGCTGGATGGGTGCACTCAGAACAGTCAACGGCTCAACGTCCAAGTGTAGAATTGATGACAAGTGGAGGTCCTCAGGGGTCGGTATTGGGACCAACGCTGTTCACATCTTTGTCAGTGACATGGACAGTGGGATTGAGTGCACTCTCAGCAAGTTTGCCGATGATACCAAGCCGTGTGGTGTGGTCGACACGCT
>NW_009633901.1:0-2281 GCF_000690535.1 Cariama cristata
GTTCCAACCCATAAGTCTCTCTCCCTTCTGTCCTCTCATTCCACTTCTGGGAAAGGATGAACTTGACAAACAGCATCTGCCACCCGCTTTAAGCGCCGGTCCAGCCTTAAATGGTGACATAACTTTAATCTTTAATTAGCATAAATGCATTCAGAATCAAATAAAAAAGGATCAAATTCATCATCATAACTCCACTGATTTATTTGGGTCTTAAATGAAATTTTTCCTCCCCTTTAAGTTTCTAGTCTCTCTCCCCATGCAACAGCTACACGTACCGAATGGTACTAATAGCAGCCTTGATGCTGAGAGGATGAAAATAGAAGTTGAATAACTAAAACAAGTGACAATTTTGCATAAAGCAGGGCAGTGCTTATTGTAATTGCCACGTCGTTTCTTTGCTGCTGGATGAAAAGAGAGTGACTACTAGGCATTTGTGTAAATGCTTACTGAACATTAATATTTAATCTGCTAGCTGCCACCATTGCTCTTCTCAACGTTCACTTAAAAATAATGAGTTACAGAGTTAATTTAAGGGGTTAGGTTGTTTTCTTTTCTTTTCGGATGCTACTTGCACTTCCTTCTGTGGGCCAACAAGTGGGTACGAAACCTACAGTTGTGAAAGTTCAAATATTGCCCGTTCAGCACACTGAGGTACACCGAAGTGACAGACCGCAAACAGGCAGCTTGGACTTCAGCTGATTTTGCTTCCTCCTGTTCCCCACTCGTTGCCCTGTGTGCTGCCCCTCTTTCCGCAGCTCCCAGCTGTGCTTCACTGCTCTGCTCATGCTGAACCAGAAGTGAGCAGCTCAGATTTGTAAATACTCCTGTCTGTTACAGGTGACAGTGACTCCTTCCTGTGGCCTGTGCAGCAGAGGAGGCACATGGCCAGTTTTGCAAATGGCGGGCACAGGGAAAGGCAGAGATAATTTACCTGGTGTTTCAGTGCCTTCTCTCATTGTGAATTCCTTCTTCTTCTGCCATTCCTTAACTCCCTTCACATTCCTCAGCGGTGTATCTTCTTTCTCAGCCACAAAACAGCAATATTGCAGTTGAGTGGAAACAATTCTACTACTCAGAATAATTTCTAATATTTTAATTTAGGTGTAAATTTTTAAAACCTCATTTGGCGACGATTGAACAACCTGTTACTAAATTCTACTTAGTAAAAGCAGCATAAGTAGTTACAATGTTTATTTCTTTTGATTTGAGAGTTTTCTTAAATACACTGTGAGGCTATTTGAGAGCAAGATTCCTTGCTTTAAAGCTTATTAGATTTAAAGCAGAGTGAAATATCTTTATAACACAGAAATTCAGGATTAAAAGCTGAATTGCTATCTGCACCTGTAAAATGTGTAGGGAGAGGTCAGAACGATTAATTTCTGTACACATATGACTCTAGTTTCAAAATACTGGATGTTGAAACATATTTAAAATTTTGATTTTATGCTTGGTGTCAGATATTTTAACATGCTATTGCGAGACCATCTTCTAGGGCTAAGCCACAGAAAAGAAAGAATAAATACTTAATATATGGAGTACATGGAAGAAAATGCTAATTCAATTCATGCTCTGGAGCCATAAGTTTGCAATGTAAGTTTCTTAAATAAAACCAGTATTTCAGACTGGTGAATTCACTCTTCCAGTTTCAACTCTCCTCATTTCTTTCCAATTGCTATCTGTCATATTTTGCTGACATACAGCAAAATTGCATTTGTTTTTAATTAGAATATCTTGAATAATCAGATGAAAATTGTAGATATTTTCTGGCGATTGTGATTGTTTTACCCTGAGTATATTGAAGACCTCCCAGAGTTTGTAAGAGCTTGCAAAACATTTCAACAGCTCAATTGGAACAAGAATTTATTAGTTTATATCAACTGGTACTGGTGAGGCATCAATCCCAATTATGTGCATAATCTTATATAATGGATGGTCAGAAATTCATGCAGTAAATGAGGGAGAAAGCATGACTAACTCTTACTCATTTGGTATCTGTGCGTTCTTGCCTGTGTGCACATTTTGTGTACAAGCACTGTTACTGTCTGAGGCTGTACAACTGATTATCAGCTCTTGACTTACTGTATCCTTTAAAAATATTTGACCACAGAATAAATTTGCAAGAAAAATAGACAAATCATAGAAGATGTGAACTTGGCAAAATGTGTCAAGGTACAAATACTACACTTCAGTTTCCTGGAAACCTTAACTTTGCAAATAGTTTGAATTTCTCAGAGGTCAAAGTAATACTGGTCTATTCCCAATGTACAGAGGTGACTTCCTG
>NW_009633901.1:2312-3832 GCF_000690535.1 Cariama cristata
GGATGTATTTCAAGTGCCTATAACTCTCTTGTTTATAATTCTTCCCCGTGACCATATTCTCCAGGACTACTATACTTCCCAAGTCTGTACTTGCACATTTTGCAGGGGATTTACAATTGTGCTATTAAACTAAACCAGGTTTTTGGTTTTATTAAAAAAAAAAAAAAAAAAAAAAAAAAAAAAAAAAAAAAAAAAAAAAAAAAAAAAAAAAAAAGCAAAAAAAACCCCAAAGCTGAGTAGCTTCCTTTAGGTTTGTACTAACCACATCTGTAGCCTCAGTAACTTTCATTCTTTCTGTACATCTGATAGAACCTCAACACGTAGGAGAGAGGAGGTTGGAAGAGCTGCCAAGCAGAGCAGTAACAGCTGAATTCTGCCTACTTCCCTCTTGAGGGGGATGATAACTTCAGTCCCTCTCCTCTGATCTGCATCAGAGGATCAAACATCTCAGGGAGCAACTTATTAAATGCTAGTAATATCTGAGAACATAGTATCTTAATGTGCAGATGAAATGGAAATAGTGGTGGAAGAAGACTTTAGGACCACTTTTAATGCATGTGATGAAATTTGGTAAACCATCCGTTGAATAAAGCAGTCTCAGGTTTTAGGTCACTGATTGTGTCTGGTAGAAAATCTCAGCTGTATTGAGAAAAATGCCACCTCTCATTTAGGAGTTTTTACCTGGTTTCAATACATAACTTTCTCCTGTTTCAATGCTATCCATGGGATCACTTCTTTCTTACAGCCCGAGTAGAGCTGTTCATCTGTGCTCATTCTGCTTGAGGTAGTTATTGTCAGGGTTTTGCCTCCAGTTCCTCATCACAGCAATCCATCTTTCATGTAGTCATGACCTTACGAGCACCAGACTTTTCATTGCAGAGAACTCCCAAGATTTTTAGGCAGATCTTTATCTCTTGTTCTAGCATAATAAAGTCTACAGGAAAAACAAAGACACACAAGGCTTAGATGGGTGGACTCTTCGATAGGTAAAAAAATAGCTGGATGGCCAGGCCCAGAGAGTTGTGGTGAATGGAGCTAAATCCAGTTGTCAGCCAGCCACTAACAGTGCTCCCCACAGCTCAGCTTTGGGGCTGATGCTGTTTAATACCTTCATAGATGATCTGGATGTGGGGATTAATTGCACCCTCAGTAAATTTGCGTTAGGTGTGAGTGTTGATCTGATGGAGGGTAGGAAGGCTCTACAGAGGGATCTGGACAAGCTGGATTGATGGGCTGAGACCAGCGGCGTGAGGTTCAACAAGAATAAGTGCCGAGTCCTACACTTCGGTCACAAAACCCCATGCAGCTTTACAGGCTGGGGGAAGAGTGGTCAGGGTCAAGCGGAAAAAGACCTGGGGGTGCTGGTTGACAGCCAGCTGAACATGAGCCAGCAGTGTGCCCAGGTAGCCAAGAAGGCCAATGGCACCCTGGCTTGTATCAGGAATAGTGTGGCCAGCAGGACCAGAGAAGTGATTGTCCCCCTGTACTCAGTGCTGGTGAGGCTGCTTCTCTCGTGTGGT
>NW_009633901.1:3955-14037 GCF_000690535.1 Cariama cristata
TTAGTCTGGAGAAGAGGAGGCTGAGGGGAGACTTTATTGCCCTCTACAACTACCTGAAAGGAGGTTGTAGTGAGGTGAGGGTTGGTCTCTTCTCCCTGGTAACTAGCGATAGGGCAAGAGAACATAGTCTGAAACTGTGCCAGGGGAAGTTCAGGCTGGAAAGGAGGAGGCATTTCTTCACAGAAGGGGTCATTAGGCATTGGAACGGGCTGCCCAGGGAGGTGGTGGAGTCACCAACCCTGGAGGTGTTTAGGAAAAGACTGAACGTGGCCCTTAGTGCCATGGTCTAATTGACATGGTGGTGTTAAAGCAAACGTTGGACTCAATGATCCCAGAGGTCTCTTCCAACTTAATCTATTGTGTGATTCTGTGAAGGATGCCATGCAATTTCTGACTGATCCGAATAGCCTTTCCTCACATAGATTCGTAAGTAATCTGGGTGTTTAAACAATCTATAACACCTATAAGTAATGTCTCTTTTTTCTTAAAAATTTAGTAGGAAACAGCTGGTTAAAGTAGAATTAATTATCCGAGGGCTTCTCGTGCTCTTGCAGAATATCAAGTTCAGCAGAACTCCAAGAATCAGAAAACCCAGAGTTTTAGAATTCCCATCCCACCTCAGATGACAAGGTCAATTCTGTGAAGCTAAGCCCAGAGCAGTAAACACAGCTGAATTGTCTTCAGATGTAGGCATTCCTACTTGTAATCCCCAGTTCCGGCAGGGTCAAGGTTAAGGGAACAGATACATTCTTAACTCTTCATTTCCTGCTTTTCAAATCTTGAGTTATGATTAAATCTGCATTCTAGAAGAGTGATGTCACTGTCCAGCCTTACTTAATTATGTTTTACCAGTAAGTTGTCAGATCATACAACTGCAGTTCCCTGAAAATTAAAACTGGTGCAGTGAGAAATAAGTTTAATTAGTAACACTATAAACAGCAAGGGATATTATGCAAACCGGATTATTCATTTTGATATACAATGACATAAAAATATAATTTTTTCTTTTCAGAATTTCTATCAGAATTCTGAAAAATCCCAGGATACAATTCTAGTTTCTCCAGGTTATAGGATGCAGTTTAATTGTTAGGGAGATACACTGTACTTGTCTTACTAATAAAGAATTTACAGTTTAAAAAATAAGGTGCATAAGGATTTTTGTTTTGGTTTGGTTTGCGTTTTTTGGTTTTGTTTTGTTTTGTTTTGTTTTTTACAGAAGAATACAAAAGGAAGTAATTATGCACTATGCCTCGTGTTCCACACTGTTCACTGTAATACTGAGTGGCTTCTGTCTGGTGTAAATTTAGTAATTACTGCTTATTATTTTCATACATATTTATTAATACTGAGTTATCTGATGACTCATCTAACACCAAGTTTTTTAATTCTGATGCACTGTAGGAATGAGTAAATGACCACACTTCTGTAGGAACAATCATATTTTCTCTCTCATTTTAAGCCAGTTAAGGAGTATGGCTTTATTTAATTCAAACCTCAGGTTGTGACTCAAGAATAATTTCTCTTTTCACTTCAAAACTGCTTACCATTTATAGTGTGTAATTCCATGGCTCAGTTATGAAATATTTTTGCCTAAATAAATGTCTGATTACAGAACTTATTTGAAACTGGTTCCCATAGAAATGATTGAGGGGGAATCATGGTTTTATCCCAAATGTTTTATTTTCATTTAAGAGAAACCATCAACTCTACTGATTGCTGCCTGCAGCTGGATAAATTTCTTTGTGGTGTTCTCTGGTCTGTGTCCCTGGATGTCCACTGTGGCACTGCAAGAACAGTGTAACAGTAGTGAGCACCCCAGCAGAGCATCTTAATCAGGTTTACACAAAACTGAAGGATTGCAGGTAGGGCTCTGTGGTACTTGGTTGATGGATAATCTAAATGCTGACTCCCTGCAAAGTGAGGCATGTCACCCTATTAGAATAGACGTCCAAAGTTAAAATGAATGTGTGCATTTTGAAACTACTGAATTGGAAAGTGTGCTCTTCTCTTTATCTGCCAGGTTAGGAGCTCCGTAAGCATCCCCTCCCATTGCTGACTCTGGCACAAGCTGCAACTTCTTTTACCTTTCTGTTCCCTAAAATTATCCTATAACAAATCCCCTGTTTCTCAAGTTGTCTGTAACTGCAATTTGCTCTCTATTCTTTCCACACAAAAAAGCCTGGTTAATTGGAGAGACTATTGTGAATTCATGCTTTCCAAAGACCTAGCTCAGTGATGCTACTTGCAATACCACCACGTGTGCCCTACAGGCATTCCATAAACACCTATTCTCTACCACCTCAGGGATACCACTTTTCCCATTAGCCTGGGCTGCACATGTGTCAAGGCTTCTGAGGTGTTTCTGCTAGGTGTAGCTCATCTGTGACTTGCTTCCATATGAGGCAGAGTCCTCATCTGCCTGCACCTTCCAGTACCCATACCGGTCCCACTCTGCCATCATATTTAGACGTCTGCCACTCTCAAGTTTGCAGAGAGCAAGGCAGGTGAGACAAGCAGAGGCTGTGAACACTGTTGTGACACGTGATCAAGACCAACCCTCTGGCCCTTTTCCTGGGCCTCAGATTGGTTACAAGAACCAGTTTCAAACTAGCAGTTCTCGAGCACACCAGCAGCTTGACTTCAAAGCTGCCAGTTGTTGCAGGCTTCCTCAGACCACATTGGTGTGCTACAAAACCTTCACCAGGCTTCTGTTGGAAGCAAGTGTAAGCGTGAGGAGGCTGTCTTCTGCCTTGGTATAGACCTGAAGGGAAGCCAGGGTGTCACCAGACCAAGGATGCAGCTGCTCACATCTTCCTTAACCTCTCTGTCTTTTCCTTCCATCTCCTTCAGAGGAGCTTACTTTAATCAATTAACAACATAAAAAGATCCCCTTGTCACCTCAAAAAGTTGGGCACAGTGGGTTTTGGCACCAGTAACATATTTTATCCCAGAATTCCTCAGTATTTAACTTCAGTGTTGAAGTCAATTTTTTTTAATGCATCATTGTGAGGAGGCAAAATATTTCTTTGGATTAGTCTAAATTGTGCTTTACTGATCCAGGCAAAGAGGTTAGTTCTTCACTGTCTCTGTAACAAATGTCCTTCCTCTCTTCACCTCCTTCTTTTAAAACCTCTACTTTTGCAAATTTGTGGAACATGTACTTCCTTATCACATAGACCTGCATCATTCTTGTGCTTGAGCCAGTAACTCCTCCTCTATCAGCTAGTTAAAATTCTGCTAGGACAGGGAATTTTCCTTCATGAATTATTACTTGAAAAATACATGTAATTTTACGGCAGTCAGTAAATAATAATACCAAAAAGATAGCACCAGATTATTCATATCTCTTGTACATGATCAGAGAAAAAAGTAGGACAGTAAGAATATATTCTATAAACCCAGTGTCATGTTATTTTTCCTATACTGTGTTGTATATGCAAAGGTGTTTCATAACTTTCCCAATGTTACTAAAGTTATGATACAGATTCTGCTGTAGTTTCTACTGCTGAGGAAAGTGCTGGTGTGAAAGCATCATCTGAGGAACAAGTGGCAACAGTTTCACTGCCTGCTGAATAGCAATGCCTAGGTACATGCCAGGGGTAAGTAGCATTCAAATAGTGCAAGAGAATTTTCACAATTAAGGATTATTTTCAATATAAACAGATGTCCTGAGGTACTTTTCTTGCTATCACGCCTGGATTCTTAGATTATTAAAAAACAGTGCCTCAATTCTCCTCTGCTAGAGGGAAACATAAAGTCTCCAACAAATATTTCCTTTTATATTTTTAATTCCATTAGTAAGAAGAAACTACTCATAATCAGTTAGACAACCTGGTATCACCATTTAAGGCTAGGCTGGCACTTCAAGTGGATGGCAGGTACTCTCTGTTAACCTCTCCCTTCCCTCAGGAGGAGAAAGAAAGGAGAAAAGTGGGAGAGACTTATGGATTGGAAATTAAACATACTTTAATAAAACAATAACAATGAAAAAGAGAATAATAATATTAATACTAATACTAATAATAACAGTAATAAAAGGAAAAATATACAAAATCAATATTGAGCTCCCCAATGATGATCAGGGAATTGCAGGTCATGGCTGCTTGCACTGCTGCTGCTGCAGGGCAGGCACCAGGATGTCCCAGACCAGAATCTGCACTGGATAGGAACTGGATTCAGGAATGCACGGATCGGGGTTGGAGGCAGGAGAGTGAGCAGGGTCCCACAGGGATGCTGGCCATGAAAGAAGAGAGACTAACCCCCATGATTCCTTACCTTCATACTGAGTATGACATGTATGGGATGGAATACCTCGTTGCTCAGTTTTTGGTCACCTATCAGGTCCACACTTTTCCACAGATATGACAGTTTTACAAGTTTTCACTTGTTTAAGAAAAGAAGGCCAGCAGTGACCTCGAATCTTAGAGGAATAAGTGTAAACATGGGCCTTTCTGCACACCAATACCACTGTTACTTCAGTAGCAACTATAAACATCAAGCATTATCAAGTCTGAAAGCAGACACTGTCTGAAAAACATGTAGCTGTACATTCAGAAAATGCAGTTACTTAGAAGAAACCTAACTGAAAGAAAAACTACTGAAAGGAGAAATAGTCCTGTTTTAGCCAAACGAGGAAACCTGGGAAGATGAATATAGGAAAAGACTTGCTTTTTAAACATGTTAGTTGCTTACAGAATGATCTCTCCGATCTGAACTTCAACTAGGTTCTTACTCTCACATATTTCTGCAGAACAAAATTTTAGTGTTTTTACCTGTTGTCAAGGCCCGACCAGCAGTGGCTTGGTTAAATTGTTCAATCCCTGGGACAGAAATTAAGACACAAACGAGGTCAGGTGTCAGCTCCAAGCTAAGTATACTTTTATTTTCTCAGTGGGGATATATGCGATAGGAGGAAAGAGAGAGAGAGACAGAAAGAAGCAGTGAGTGATCAAGATAGATTAGCAAGAGATAGTCACCACCCCAGATCCAGTGTTGCCGTGTCTTCTGAGTCTTCTGCTGTTCATCCAGTCATTGGTTGTGTGTACATACGCCCTCCAAAGAGGTCAGCTTCCTTTTATACCTTCTTGCCATCTTGGAAGATGCCCACACAGGAACATGGTGTACGCACAGTACACCTTTTGTGGTCGTCTTCTTGAAAGAGCCCCCCCGCAAGGAGCCCTGGCCTGAAGTCAGCCTCTGCGTTCAATGTATGTGTACTCTCTGCACATGTGTCAGATATTCTCACTGTTAACATCGTCTCTACTTCAGGTCTTTTTCCTTCCCAGATGTTTTAACTAGAGTTACCTAAACTTTGAGACAGTTAGCTAGCTTAGTCCTCTACAGGGCCAGAAACAGGTGTCTCTCAAATCACAAAAGGTACAGACAGACTGCTTTTCCTCTGTGCAGTCATTGACAGCAAAACCACAGGAGGAAGTTTTGTACACTTTATATACCAAGAAATATTTAAGGCAAAATTGTCACCTCTGTCCATCACACCTGTGAAATCTGAATTCACAACCAGAGTGCTCTCTACTCCCGAGCATGTTTAGTGCCCACTCTAAGGACAGTAGTTCTTAGTCTGGTTGGTTGAATTAACCTGTTGCTCCAAACTTTTCACTTTGTGTACTACATCATTACTTGCATAGCTCTTTCTGAGCTCAAATGCCTTTTCTTCATTTGTCCCATTATAGATCTTGGTATGGGTGAGTGCCAGAGCACAGGTTATCTTCTCTAAGGCAGTGGAAAACTCCTTCTAACACAGAAGAGCTGCAAATGGTTAATCCCTACTGTGTCATGATCCTGCAGAACTGCACAGATGGATCCACCAGCCTTACTCCAAGAGCTGCCTCAGTAGCACACAACTAACACCTGTGGACACAAGGTGCATTCACAGTAAGCTTTCCTCAAATGCGGCTCTGTGGAGCTACTAAATTAAAGTAAAATGCCCTGCGTCCATAAAAGAGCTGTAGAAATCAGGTTTTCAAGTATTATAAACTATTAAAAAATGAAACAGTCGGTATTTGTGTTCTAGAGTTCATAGCACAATATGCAGACACCCTTTTTCATCCTTGGTAAAAACCCTCCAGGAAGCACATATCCTGCTACGGGAGAGTAGGAACTGCACTGTACCGCTGTGGATTTACAGTAGAATTCTTTCTAAAAAGTATATTTGCCCTTCTCTGTGACTGTTCAAATGCTGTGTTTAAGAAGGGGACTTGATACTGCCTCTGTCGACACTAAGTCAAAACTTCATTTGGCATCAGCTGCTTCAGATTAAATAAATTTAATTTGGAGGCACTAAATTAATTTGAAAAGGAGTTTGCATAAATAGCAACAAGAGACTCAGAATGCGAGGCAGCAAGTCCTCCTGTGGACATAAAGAGACAGAAGCAGGAAATTTTTCCAACACTCCAGCTCGTTGAAATGGCTTCATGCTAAAAAATGCTGAGTGTTGTACCAAGCAACCTCTCTACCCTGCTTCTGAACCAGTGATCACCCAGCACAAACCTTTCATTTTGAGGTCTCTACCTTTTCCTTAGCTGTATAGGTACTTGCATTTAATAGACCAAGAGACAAGTTTTGGGTTTGCTTACAAGAAGTAGTCCTTTCAAGTAAGTCCGTTACTGCCAGAGGAAGTCAGTTAATTGTTAGCTGGCTCTAAACAGGTATTCATATGCCAACCCATATAAGACCTAACAATGTGCAAATACTGAAAGTACGTTTACCTCTACTGCTGACAGACACAAGACATCGCTACTTGTGCCCCCCAATAACTGGAAGTCATGCAGACATGGTTAATGCAGTGCACAGTCCAGGATAATAGGTTCTATTTTTTAACAGCACAAACAAGCCAGACTCCAACACGTTTCCAACAGCTTGATGCATACCCAGTAAGTTTCTGTTTTCCTACAAAGGATTGTATGCACTTACCTTACATTGCGACTTAAGTAGTAGTAGCCAATTATTTTTCCACTTCTAAATGTTTATTTGTTTATCCATAGATAAACCTGTTGCCTACACCAACATGTCTATTTTAGTAGCCTTTCTTATGAAATAAGGTAAGCAAACAAAAACAAATTTAAAACTCAAAAGTAGAAGGTGTTTTGTTGTAAAGATACCTTTGTGTGGAAAGTATGAAAAGGTACTGATTGCATTGAAATTTGTCTTGGAGAACCTGCATAGTCATTCTGAAGAATTTGAGACAGTTGCAGGAAGAAATTGTGCAGTTCTTAAAACTGACAAGCCTATTTCAGACTTCAGCTCATCTGCATTGATGGTAAGTTCTGCAAGCAATGCAGCCAACTGGCTTCTTACAATCTCACAGCATGCTGGCACAAAAGCAATAAGCTTTTCTGTACCAATTTTAGCAGCCGGTGCATAGATCAGATATTACAGATTAGCAGAACTATTTACATACAAATGTTCAGTGGACAAACTGAGAGTACAAGCAGCAGAGAAACATTAAATTCCTGTTAGCTCATTTATAAATCAGGAATAAGCTTGGAAAAATCAATTATTACCCTGATAATCCTTTTACTTATACCAGTATAACTCTGTTAACTTTAGGGAACAGGATACTGCTTTACAGTAGTCAGTCTTGGGGCTCTTTGCAATTTCAAGTGCAGCCCAGGCTGACTAAGGACTTTAGCTGACATAGCTGTGTCAGGCCAAGGAGCAGTCCCACAGAGGTTTACAGTGGGTCACAGTGTTGACAGCATTATGCAAGCGGTTAACGTAGCAGTGGGCTTCCCTCTACCAGAGCTGAGAGTGGACATTTTAGTCATACATACAATGTACAGCCCTCCTGCTTTGACTGCTCCTAGAGTACAAATGTTTTGTCTCTACAAATAGAAAGATGGGGTTTATATGAGCTGTTATTCCACAAAGATTGCCTGTAATATGGAAAAGGTTAAATAACACAATGTAGATCTTTATGCATCTAGAAAAACATTATGTTTACAGAGTTAAATGTGAGACTCTTCCCTGTGCAAAGAAAGTGTGTGGTTAACGAAAGGGCAATTTTAATTGGTGGAGTGCCAGCGTTTTCAGAGATGCATTGCTGTTTTTTCTGTATGAGTTTTTAAAAGCACTCTGATGGTCTGTTTGGTATCACAGTGAAATCTGGGTATGGCTGACTTCTAAAAATAACACTGTGTTCTAGAAAACCTAGAAAGCTTAAACGTAGTAATAAATCATATCTACTTCAAAGAGCTTATATACTGTACTGGAAAAACAAATTCATTTCCACTGACTTTTGCAGAGAGCTAGAAGTATAATTTCTAACATAACTAAACTGCTTGGAAATGGTTTATTTGGGAAATTCCAGTTTGTTACATGGTATCCTTCCATTTTGATGTTGAAAGATGTGTTCAAAGGAATGATCTTTAATAATCAAGAGGGAACTGACAGCAAGATATTCTCTCTGAGGAGATCTTGACTTTGCAACCCAGTCCAAAAGCTTGGGGTCCATCACTCTCTGCATGCTGCAGTCCTATTCACTCTTACGTGTTCTGTCTCATATAGAGAAACAACTGTGGGGTTTTCTTTACCTCTATGGGATTGTGTATGCTAAGAGTTTAAATTGGGACCATTCTGTCAGACCATTACATGACAAGGAGAGATGGAATCCTGCTGCTTGAGAGAGTTTGCAGCATTGTAACAGTTAGATTTGAATTAACACTAAGAGTGTTGCATTTAAGATGAAAGAAAATTTATTTAAAATTAGAGAATTGGCATGTAATACCTGGAGAATTCTTGGTTCATAGCACTAGGTAAATTGTTTCCCTGCATTCACAACATGTGGGGTTTTTTTTTGTTGTTGTTAAAGCATTAGAATTCATAGCAAGAGAGGAACTGGAGTTGTGACTGATTTTCTTAACTGCAGAAGATAATTTTCATCTTCATACATCTACCCAGCTGTCTTTCTCATCTGCTTTGGGCATCCTTGAAGCAATATTTGATTGAAAAAAGTCCAAGCTACTGTGATTTTCCTGGAAAAAATGTCTTGCCTTTGGCATACACATTGTCTTGATGAGAAAAAAAAAACGGACCTAGTGCATGAGGCAATACTGACAGTTGTACATGGGCAAGCTGATACACAGAACCTGTACGAAACACAAGAAGTAGGAGCTACATTGTTTGTAGGTTACTCTGGTTTCTTCTCTCCCTATGGTTTACTGTTTTTAGTTCTGTTCCTCTGTGGGTTACTCCAGAGTCACTAAAGCTAAATGTCGCCTCTAAGTTGGAAATGGAAATATATGGATCATCTGACACTTGAGTTTTTTCATTTAGTGCTCAAGCTTTTTAGTCTTAAGAGTTGACGGGAAAATATAAATGACAACCTTAACTGTCAGGTAGCATAATTTGAAAACGCTTATGTTCTCTCTGCCATTGAAAGCCATGTCTTTTCCCATCAGAAAAATACAGTAAAATGAGTGCAAATGGACAAACATATTTAAGAAAGAATATTTTGCTTTAATTTCAAAATTAATTGGATTATTCATGGTTTAATTCAGCTGTTTAGTATCAGCCTGTAAGACACAGAATGTCCACTTCCAACAGTTCAGTCTGCAAATCAAAAATCATTTTGCAGCTTTCTTTAGTCTTAGTCTGTCCTGGTTTGGCTAAAACAGGGTTATTTTCTCCTTTCAGGAGTTTTTCTTTCAAATAAATCCCTTCTAAGTAACTGCACTTTCTGAAAGTACGGCTACATGTTTTTCAGACACTGTCTGCGTTTCAGCCCTGATAACGCTCAATGTTTATAGTTGCTACTGAAGGATCAATAGGATTGGTATGCAGGGAGACCCATGTTTATACTTATCCCCATGAGAACCAAGGCCACTGCTGGCCCTCTTTTGTTAAGCAAGTAAAAAGTCGTAGAAGGGTCGCACCTGCGGCAGAGTGCAGACGGGACAGGTGACCAAAAACTGACCAACGAGGTATTCCATCCCATCCACGTCATCCTCAATATAAAGCTAAGGGATCACGAGGGTCTCGCTCTCTTCTTTCATGGGCGGCATCCCTGTGAGACCCTGCTTGCTCTCCTGCCTCCGACCCCGATCCGTGCATTCCTGAATCCGGTT
>NW_009633901.1:14068-59897 GCF_000690535.1 Cariama cristata
CGGTGCGTTCTGGTCCGGGACGTCCAGTGGTCCCCCTTGCTGCGGCAGCGGCCGAGCCTCTGGGGGATGTGGTCTGTGGTCTGAGGCCTGCAATCCCCCCACCATCATCGGGACACTCAGTATCGGGTTTGTATACTTTTCCTCTTCTTTCTATTATTAGTAGCATTAGTACTAATACATTATACTATTTTCCATTATTATTGTATTATTAGAGTACTTTTAATTTCCAACTGATAGTCTCTCTCCTTTTTCTCTGTCCCTTCCTCTCCCGGGGGGAGGGAGGGGTTAACAGAGAGCCTCTGCCGCCCATTTTAAGTGACAGCCCAGCCTTAAATGGTGACAGGTCTCAGAGAAAGATTAACATTGTTTTAATTAAAGCATATTTAGGTTTCTCCTCTTGGACTGATTGATTTTGCTTGCAGTTGCAAAACGAACTTTTCAGGTCAATCAAAAATATTTCAGCAAAATAAAGTTGAAAATTATATGAAATAGAAATGTTTCATTTGACATAAGATAGTTCACATGGATTTTGAACATCATGTTAAAACACTTTTGGAGGGGTAAAAATTACCTGAAATTAGAAAAATTAACTGCTTCATTTGGGAAATATTAATACTTTGCAGACTTCAGAAATTTTGTTCCTTGCAGTGCTACTTTTTACCCCCAAACACTTCAAAGAAGGATCATGAATTTTCAAAGGATTCTGCTGCTGCCAAACTCTCATTTTTAATGAAAAATTTTGATTAACAACTTTGCTATACATTTGTGCAATTAACACATTTTCATATATATGAAGTGTATAATAAGTTATTTCTCAATCTATGGTATGAATAATTTTTTTATCTTATTTCAACTGTGTTACAGAGTTAAAAAATAAAGTCTTAATACATTATCATCAGCTCTTAGAAACTAGCTTGTACTATAATTTTTATCTGAAACAACTTATCCAAACCTCTCTTTAAAGTACTTAACTGTCTACTATTTTTTTCTGTTTCAACTACCTGCTCAGAGCAAGTTCTGTTAGATCAGGTTGCTCAAGACCTGAGATCTGGTTACATCCAAGGAGAATCCAAAACCTCCTCAGGCAACCTCAAATCTGGCACCAGAGTTCATCTCCTCCAGCTGAACATCCTGTTGACCCAAATTTAGGGTCAGTGAAAGAAGGAACCCTTTGACATTTTTACCCCTTGTTTATTGAAAGTATTCTGCACTGATGTCCTCCAACAAGGAAAGGCTCATCATCATGACACCATGCTTAGACATCAATATAATTATGAAATATCTCTCAGCATTGGATGTTTTTCCAACTCACTTCTAAAGCTCAGATGGTCACCTGCTATGACTCCTTTCTTGTCCTGGTTTGTGTTGATTTGTCCCTGCAAGGGAGGGATGATTCTTGGTTCACAAGATATATTTAGTGTGATGACTTCCTATGATTATTTACCTTTTCGTGATAATCATATAATCTCTAGATAATCGTTTCTTTTCATACCCTAGAGGATGCTACATAAGAGAGGATGTTGCACACACTTGTTTGAGAGACTACAAAAGTAGATAGCATTTCCCACTGCCAGCATTTGAAAAACAAGGGAATCTTTCAGGGCCATCAAAAAATAAAAGCATCTAGAATCAGTTAGTTTTCTTTGCAGAACTTCCATGCCCCAGAGAACGGATAAAGCAGGCTTCCTTTCTTCCTGCCTCTGACATCTTCAGACTAATAGGTCTGTCTTTCTCTCAATCATATCATCTTTCTAATTGTGCTGCAAGGCTGATAAGCCTGTTAGCAGGTAATATGAGATGCTTAACATGGTAGGCATGTGGTAGTCAACAGTTATATTCTCTAATTTACTTAGCTCCTGTCCTGGGATTAATCAGCCTTCATGGGAAGCTCTTTCACAAGAGTATTTTCAAGTATAGAGTATAATCTGTGTTATTGGGAGGTATGGCACTTCACAGCACAGGTAGAGAAGGGTTTTAGTGCTGAAAAGGAAAGAAGATGAGATCATTCTGACCTCTGCAAGTTGGAGCTGAATAAGCATTGTCTTGCCACTTCAGTCTGGATCAGTACCATTAATGAAACAGTATCTTTTCTTTCAGATTTTTCTCTACCCAACTTGGCTTCATCAGAGTACTGACTGATCATCACAGCTGAAATGGAAAGTTTTTTTCATATATTGAATAACTGCTTCATGACAGAAGCAATCAAAATCTGCAGACCTGAATCCATGATATCTCAGGATCCTTTTGTATGTCACATTTATGTCCCAGCATGCCCTTGAGTGTCCCGTTTTTAGATAAGAATATCGTGGTAAAATACATATCTTCCTCTAGTGCACAGACGTCAAGTGTCAGCCCACAGATGAAAGGAACAGCCTGGTATTTGCTCTTCAGCCTAATAGACGTGCTAGTGTCAAAGAAAATGAGGACTAGAAAGATAAAAGAGTGATTTTAATTTTTGACAAAACAAAGACTACACTAGAACAAAAATAAATATAATGTGGTTAACACAGAGAAACCATGGTTAAGGTTTGCGCAGAAGGAAGGCACTTAGCACAGTTTTGACTTGCACAAAAGGAATATGACACCACTGAAAACAAAACAACTGAGGAATCATGTTATTTGGGCACTGGTAAAGTCAAAACTTGCTGGAATGTAGCCTGAAAAGCACAAATCCTGTTGTACAGTTCCAGACAATGAAAAACAACCATTTACCAAAAAAAAAAAAAAAAAAAAGAAAGAAAGTACACCATATCTCAGAATCCTTTTTCTACTCTAAAAATGGATTCATCCATTTCCCAAATATCACCTACCACCAGTGCAAAACAGAGCATGAGTACAAGAGGTCCTGACCTTAGAGCTTATGATGTTGATGAAAAGCTTTATTTTTCATCCTGATTGCACATAATTTATGTGGAATTGCTGGTTAAATTCCTTCAGAACTGGTGCTTAATGCTTAAATTTCTGCTACTTCAAAATTGATTAAAGACACAGAAGAGGTCCTCTGAAAGTCTTAGGAACAATTCACACAAGCAAAGGAGCAAATATTTATTACTCAGTTTGGTAACCTACCGCTTGCCTGATCTATAGATTGTGTTTCCGGAGAATTATCTAGTCTGACTAAAATTCTGTAAAAATAAGACATAAGGATTTGTGAGCGCTTTGCAGTAAAAATACACTTTCATTTCCATTCAGCTACTCTCTAACACATTCTCTGAGTTTTGAGGGACAAATTTAAAAGATAATGACCTCTATGGAGAATAACAGACCAATGGAAAAGATATTTTTTTGCTAAACAATGCATTAATACACTTTTCCAGGTCCCAGACTCCTTCTATATACCTATTAATTTGAAATCTACTCCTTTTCCTGATGTTACAACTGCATTGTTGCAACAGTGACAATTTCAAATGAACAACTGAAGATACTCTGATACAGTAAATATATCCTCTGATAATCTGTATTCTTAACATACACTGAGCCAAATGACCTTTTGGTCAGTAATTTTTTATTACATAAGGTGGTTACAGAGGAGTAATCTGGAAAACTAATTTGATGTTTGTGGTATTCTCTGCCAGAAAGCTGAAGCAGGAAATGGTTTCATTATAGATATAAAAAGCACAATTCATTAAAAGATATTGAGCTTTTACAAGTTTGTAGCTAATCTTCTCCCAAATGTCAAATCTGAACTTCAGTGTCTTTTTTTAAATTATATTAACATTTGTTTGGGTGTTTTTGGTGAGGGAGGAGTCAGATAGTAGTTACAGCAGCTCTGAAAATAAACCCTGTGTCAAGGCTGGCCTTCAGTCACAGTCCATCCCTGACACCCTTTCCTTGGACCAGCAGCACCACTAAGGCAGAGAAAGCAATTTGCTTTTCTTGAGGGTTGACTTAAACATGGGAACCCTTGGAGGAATGGGAGGAAAGATAAATGTTTCAAACCCTTCCATTGTACAGGCAGCTTTGTAAAGGACTTTCAATTCAGGCATAAATCATGCTGTTTTCCACTTCCCTTTCTTACCCAGGAGAGGCTGAACCTCTTCTAGTTTGAGTAAAAACAGGTCTTTAGGGTAGAAAAAAATACTGAAAAAATGAAAATTAGTAGTATGCCCATGGATTTTAATTTGAGCAAAATGAAGCAGATTCTATAAATACAACCCTGCTGAATCAAGTGTTATCACAGTTGTATGGAATGGCTCTAAGACATAAGATGCATTTTGTTAAAGGTTTGTTCCTTTCAGGCTGAGAGGGGATTTGAACAATGATCTTCCTATGCCAGGTGATTGCTCCAAGCACAGACTACTGAGTAAGGTGAGACTGAAGGGAGAGAGGTTAGTGTTTCCTCTATTTCATGTGAGGTGAGGAGCTCTGAGCCTGCCTGCTCACCTGAATGCCCTTTAGTCTATAGACAGGGAAATGCCTTGCTGGAATTATCTGTGATGGGTGTATATTAGGTGTGAGATAAATATGTAGTAAGTCAGGGCTATCAAACATTAAGTCATTGGGTGGTTAAAACGCTGAAGATATTTAGGCCTTTTTTGGGGGCGGGGGGGGGGAATGGGAGGAAAGGGGAAAAAAAAAAACAACAAAACAAACAAGAATTATGAAACGAATTTACATATTTCCAGGACTAAGTGAAAGTTGTGAAGATCTGAATTTTACACAAAAGTACCTGAGTTCCGATTCTTTGATTTTAGAAGACCAGCACATGAGAGCAACAGTGGTCTTTTCCCATTGAAATCAGTGGCTCCGTGCAAGGTTTTAGTCTGAAGCACTTGGTAACCCTTTTCAGGAAAAGGACCGAAAAGTGGGACGGCAGAAATTCCTCATGTTCACACCTGATGTTTGAAGCCAATGGAATGGTCCACAGAACAGGAGCAAAACATTGGTAAGGGCATTTGAAAATCCCCACAGAGCCTTTCACAATAAGGCATAACAGATGGAGTCCCATAAACTGCTGTGTTTGGAGAGTATCAAACAAAAGCCATTTACAAATAGAAAGAGGATAGGTGGTTTTTTTAGGATTTAACTTTTTTTTTTTCTTTTGCAGATAAAGGTAAACTTGCTACCGAAGTCCAGAACAAAATAAATCTATGCCATTGAGTAAATAATAAACACACAGTTAAAGATAACCTACTGTCTGAAATGAGATTGAGGGATGTTATAGCTGGTACAAAATAACTGCTGCTTTACTTTCTCAGGCGTCTGAAAAGGTCTTTCCAGATTAAGTAAATTAACCTGCACTGTAAGTAACCAACCACACCATTAAAGCGGCTTCCCAATTTATATGAACAAACAAGAAATAGTGAACTCATTTCAGAAATTCTTCCAAAGTCATTCTCTTTCTTCTTCACTCATGACTTTAGAGTACTGTGTACAAAGCATTGACATTGTCTTTGATTTGCCAATGAAACATACATTATCTCCTGCTAAGCGCTGACACATATGGAAAAATCCAATTAGAAGAAAAGCTAAAAGTTTACAAATTTACAAGAAAAATTGAAGAGCTCTGTTTGGTATCCTAAGCCATATATCTGATTTATTATTTGTATTACAGTATCTGAAGCCGATCATCTGTGTGACAATCATGTTACTGCAAGGACTGAGGATTGTCTTTAATTCTCAGAAACCCAAGCTCCTCTAAATCAGTTTTAAACAATCATGGTTGTTTTCAGAAACATGTAGATCATCACTTCAAGCTTAGTCTGAAGGTGAGAAGGGAAACAGAGTGCATCAGTTACAAAGGTCAGAATTTTTCATGTGATTCCTTAGAAGTAATAGAAGCAATAAATTGGGAAGTACAGTAAATACTAGCTCAGAGTAGAAAATAACGTCTCTAAGTTACAACATAACTCTGACGTAATGGAAATGTCTCCTGCCAGAATCAGAACCTTTATTCCTTCTGTGATCATTCCAGCATAGTCAAGAATAGACTGGATTGCAGCGTCAGTGGCAATTGTCACTATAAAGACTTAATTCTGCTTGTCAGAGCTACTTGGGCCTATTCAATTGAAGCAGTTCTTTCACTGATCATGCTTCCAGATATTTTTATTTTCATAAGTATTCATTTTTAATAGCCTATAAAGACGACCCAGGAAATACCTAAAGAGAACTCCAAAGGCAAGCACTAGTATCTGATATTGCTGTGTATCTTACTGTAGAATTTGAAGACAGGAGAGGGAGAGAAACACCAGCAGTGAACTGAGAGAAATGAACCAGAGACTGAACACAAGCTCTTTAGCTTGTTTCATAGGAGTAAAGAAAATCCCCAAATGAATAACTGCATATTCTGTATCAGATCACACAGAGATGAAATTTGGTTTAACAACCCCACAGACATGTGCAGACATCTAGTCTTTTCGCCTGATCCCCAGCTGTAGTGTATAGGACAACTATTCACAGATGTTAAAGCGCTTTTTATACAGAAAACAACTGTCTTTTGTTTTTATAGAGGGGTGAAGCAGATCAAGTGGATTAAAAGAGATTCATTTACAGTCACAAAAACCAGCTAGACTTGGGATTTTGGGTCCCAGTCACATGTTATAGTCTTCTGGAAAACTCAGTCCCTAAAATCTTTGTAAGCTCTTTTCATCAAATGCTGCAGAGAGGCAAGGAAAATGTCTTCAAACTGAGACTGATGTGGAATTATCTGTTGAGCAAATGTGTAGAACTCCACTGCCTCCAAAGAACACCCTGTAGCTCCAAAACAATCAGCTCTCCACTTCTACAAAGCATTGTGCAATGGTTCAATCAGCAGGCCATCTGCCTGTGACATACAGGTGACAAGTTCTCATCCGTCAAAGTAATAACTCTACTGTCTCTGTGATGGAAAGGATCAGATCAGTAGAGAAGAGCAGCTGTTTAAAACTGAACCTAAGGAGAACACAGTTGGTACTAGAAGGTAGACACCAGAAGGTTATACAAAGTTTGAACCCATGGTTCAGTCTTGTTTGTTGTTTGATTCAGTTGTTCAGGAGTAACTTGGATTCAGAGAACCTGGTAAACAGAATACCCAGGTATTGCAGGAACATTTTATATCCATAAAAACAGAGACAGGGGGCAGGGGAGAACTGTGATTGAATTCTTTTAAATAAAAATATCTTTGAAATGTCAGTATCTTTGAGGTTTTTTAAAAAGCATACCCTTCAACTGTCTTAAAGGCACCACTTGCAGAAACGTTACCGAGCTCACTGAAGTCTCAAATGATCAGACCTCATAGGATTTAGAGCTGGATTTATCCCAAATGTATTTTAACAAGGGTTTCTACAGATCAGTAGAAATTTGATGACTTCATTAACATGCTCAAGACTCATATAATTTTGACACATGACAGCATTATGTCATCTTTACATCTCATTGTAACCAATAAATGAATGTTGACACATTGACATTTATGAGATGCAGTCAAGTGCGTGAAAAAATTGTAGGTCTTCATGATGACCTGTAACAATTTGACTAAAATGAACTCCAGAGAAAACTAAATTTATGACTGTATTTTTGTCTAGAATTTCCTCTGAAGAAGCAATGCACTGAAAGACTTTTCCAGCGTCAGACAATATTGCTTCTGCTTCTTGGTACAGAAATTAAAGTACAGGAATAAGTAAGGTTAAACGCAATTTAATACACATTAATATAGAATTAATTCAATCTTTTGTTCAAATAATTTTTAAATAAACTTAGGGTGTCTATATTTGCACAGGAAAAAATATCTTTCCAAACCCTGAAAAACATAAAGTTATCTGATATTGCTTGGTTGGACTAATATAAATGACATGGACAGAACATAGCATTATTTGAGCAGTAGGGTTGCTGTGGCTCCAGGCGATTTTAATAACTTCACTGGGTTTTCATAGGGCCATTCATATAGTCACTCATGTGGAAAAGCAATATGAAATCTGACAGGCAGGAGCTGTTTATACCAGTCTACAATTATTTTAAGTCCATTGATTTCAGCGGAGTTACTCCTGATTTATACCAGTTTCAGTTAGTGAAGAATCAGTCTTCATAAGTTTGCTGCAAGTGTATGTATTTTCAACAAGTTCAATAATTCTCTGTTATTGCAGAAATGCAAGAGAGTCACTGGAATAATATGAGTAAACCAGATCTTGTTCCCAATTATGGAGAAAATTGAAATGTACTACCTTAATTTTTGAATTACTTCTTTTCATTAAGCAATCAAATTATATGAACCTGGCTTGATGTCTGTAATAGACAATTATTTCTAATTAAGTAGCTCAGTCTTGTTTTAAACATTTATTGGAAAATGCATCAAAAATTTTATGTGATGTTGGCTGAAAAATAATTTGTCTGAACTATCACTACCAAAAAAATTAAACACAATGCCTTGTGATAAAATATATCCTTTTTAATCTGAAAAGTGACAGGAAGCCAGTTCTTTAGTGAAAGCTTGTACCTCTTGCCTCTCACAAGGATGACCTCTTGTTCCATTATGAGTTTTGCCTGAATTCATGTAAATTTAGTTAAAAAACATACACCTTCATCACAACAGTACTATTCACCCACACTGTAGTTTTAAAGTATTTCACAATTTTTAATGTAGGAATTTTTTTAATGAGGAAACGGAAGCTTTCCAGGCTCATATTCCAAGAATAACTATGAAGCAGATTGTGAAACTATCTACAGGGTAGTCAATATGTTTTGCCAAGTTCTTACACGTTTGGGTTGTCTCTAAGTATGTGCACTCTGTAAAACCCCTGCACACCACCAGTACAGCTAGGATGACAACCAACCAGCAGCTGTTTTTGAGAGGGATTCCACCACCCCAATAGACATTGTCATTCAGCAACAGGATGCCGTCACTTCCCAATGTGCTTGGATCTGAACAGGATACTAAATAAGCTAGGTCTCTTCCACTTCAATGTTTTCCTCCTGACAGGCTTGTATGTTTCAGCCTTCCACCCCAGGTAAGGTGGCCTCTGCTTCTTGGTGAACCCTGAACAATCCCCCTTGCCAGTATGAAAGAGGGCATGAATTGCTTGCGTGGTCTTCAAACTTTTTTGAAATATGTTGATGAACAGGACCAGAGTTTTGGTGAGGCTAGCTCTAAACTTTTTGAGTAGGAAAGAATGTAGGCCAGAACAGAGCCTCTTTGGACAGTGAAGAGGCACACTTCCAAGCCTGGTGAGCTAAGCATGTTGTTCTAGTAGCACAGTGAGATGTCAGGGCAAGGGCATGATTGCCTCCGTATTCAAGGAGGTGTGGAAGTTTTTGTGCAAGAGAATTATATTGCTATTGGATTGTAACGGCAGCCTTATGCATAGGTAAGAGGTAATGCAGATGAAGTGTTTCAGTCTATCTGTTGTTCATTGTGAGCTCTCCACCATGTTAGACAGCATCTGCTTTCTTATCTGGTAGGAAGGGACACCTTTGCCCCAAGTTTTGGCATTCAAGCCAGAAGGCAATAAGTATCATGAACCTTGTAATTTCTGGGCACTTCTCCAGTTGAAGATGAGGCTGCAGAAGGTGCACTGCCTCCTAGCAGTTAAAAACTTTCTGGATATTGCAGAGAAAGATCACCATTTGTTACATCACTCCAATCATTCAGAGGGGGGATGATTGAGCAGAATTAATTCATTCAGTAACAAATGCTCCAGAGTAATCACAAGCACTGGGAAGCGTGGTGTCACCGGTGCCTTTTGGCTGAGGAAAAACAGTGATGAAAGAAGTAGCTGGGAATTTTAACAGATGGAAATGAGCTTGCAAGGGATCTCCACAGCCTGACCAGGCGTGGCTGCATCACACTGGCTCTGGTCAAGGTACAAACCAGAGACTGACATCACAAGTTCCCTTGCTCTGACACTGAAGATACCTGTCTTGTCTTCCTGAAGGTCGGAATCAAAGGAAATTTGGAAAACAAAATTATTTTTTTTGGTGTGGACCCGGCAGAGCAGTCAAAGAAGACAGCTGAGGCTGCAATGCTGTCTCTCAGGGATTTTGTTATCATCTTTTTGATTTTTGTCCTTTGTAGAATAGGAATGTGGGAATGCCATAATACTATTTCGTCTAGTTCATGATAATGGAGATTTTTAAGAAGTTTGTGGAAAATAGCCCAAAGTCTGAATACATACTCTGGAACTGGATGACAAAAGGAAAGTGTTCTCATTTTATTTCGCAGCTGAAATACAAACACTTATTGTTGTTGCATGGAACTCCTTCTCAGTTACCTGAAGACTCAAAAGGAAAACATATTTGTGGCTTTAGGCTTTCTTAATAATGTGCCAAAGATGCTTGAGGTTGATATAGCATGAAAGGGCTCTGAAGAGATGTCTGAATACAGCATAAAAATATCTGCTGTCTTTCCCAGGCAAACCCCAGCTCTGCATCAATTACCTTGTTATTGCAGCCTCTGCGGTGTTTCCCCTCACTGTGAGCTAGACTTCTGATAAGCTACTTTGATTAGAGGCAACGCTCTGCACACCTACAGTCCTGCTGCTGTCAAGAGCATAGACAGACCCTGAGGCATTCTTGGCCCAAGTGAGCAGGCAGAGCATTAACACTCTGAAAACAGTTTCAGCTACCAGCTTAAATCAGTGCATATTCTTCCCAGTAATGGGACCGTCCTTCAACCTTTCAATGCAGCAAGTAACCCCTGGACTAATGCTTGCTTTCATAGCTTAATTTTGGCCTGTCAGTCTAGTAGGAGACCAATGCACTCTGCTTGCACTTGGGAAAGAAAGGGTGCAAGTGCCACACTCTGCAGCCTGCCTGCCTGCAGGTTACACCTGGTCCCACATGGTCTCTGACAAGACAGAGACAACACTTGCGTGTTACATTGTTGGAAAGGAAGGAAGGAGAATACCAGGAGGTGAGGGCTGGGGGAAAGGGAAGGTACAGCCTTGCCTCAAACTCAGATGGGGCACAGGGAATGGGGAGACTCTGGGCCATTCTTTGAACTTGAAGAGTGTAACCAATAATCTCAAGGCTCGGCAGAGGCAGAGTAGGTAAGAGTGTCAGCCTTAGGAGAAGCAGTGCTACCGACAGGTGCCCTCACACTACCTGGCATGCTGAGAGTGCCCCCAGGGACATTTTGAATTTAAATGCTCACCAGAAGCTCCAGCCATCACTCAGATAGCAAAGACATCAAGTTCTGCTTAGAAAAAAAGGGGAGGAGGGGATTGAAACTGCTTCATTAACAAAGAAATATTGAAATAGTTAGCTCCAAAATTGCAGCAACACAAAATCTTGTCAAGCCCAGAATATTCCGGGAACACTGGCAGTTATTCTGCAGAACTCTGCTACCAAATTCTCTGTGGCAAAGATAACACCCAAAGTTTCCAGCTATAACATTAGGAGCCTGGAGCACCTGGCAGGTCAGGTTTCCACCAGAAAGAGTGGAAATCTGACACCTGCAGGTGATACTAAGGCACAGATTAGAGGAAGATATCTGGTTAAAGGGAGATTGCCCTTGTCTTCCTGGCTTATATCTCACCACGGAATTGAGAAATTGGAATTCTTGGCTAGATTCAGAGCCTAGAAGCTAGACCTGGAGCCCTGCAGTGGAGAGAAGAGAAGCCTTGTGGCCTCTGCTGGGATTCAGATGCTTTGTGTTTTTAGGTCAGTGCCTCCACACAGACTACCCAAGGGCAAAGGACCCGAGCTTTCCCACCGTGCAAGGCATCTGGCTTCCAGAAAGTCTTTTGGAGCAACTAGACTCAAGGTGTGCATTTCTGTAGCACTGTACAGGGCAGACCTGCAAGGAAGCCATGGGCCTGAAGTCCTGGCAGGCATTGGTCCGTAGCAGCTAACAGAACTGGGCAAAAGTGCAAGGAGCATTTTGGAAATCTCTTGTATTAGTATTTCTAAAATCTTCTCTTTGGCTTGTAGACAATGAAGAAGGTTTGGTTCCATTAATAAGCAGAATACAAAAAAATAGTTGCAGTATCATAAAGTTCTGCAACCTTGAAATATCAGGCAACTCTGTATTCAGTGCTGGAACAATAAAATGTTTTTATGTGGCTAAAGGTGGGCTTCCCTCAGTTTATAGGTCAACATTCACAGGTTCTATGTTTCAGTAAATACATATCTATGCACTAAAGTATACATACTTTAAGCTTAGATCTCATGGTCTCAAAATACCGGTTTAGAGAGAATTTCATGTAAAAGAAATTTGGCGTTATAAAATTGTGAAAGGCATGTCTTTTTAGTGAAGAGTAGAATGAATAAAGTGGAAGTTGAATGCAGTAGCAGATCATATTTTTATGATAGTTAAGTTCTGTTGCAGAAGATAGTAAGTATTAACTACTATATGACATTAAGTTGCATTGATTTGTCATTTAAAGACAAAGCAGAAGGAATTGTTTGTAGCATAACCTGCTCATAAAATAGTAATTTAACTTATTCCATGACACATCACATTATCTCCAGTCTCAGAAAAGGGATTAAGTACTGCATCAAGGACGGGTAACAACTTTCACTGTGGTCCCTCTGACTTGATGCAGTGTCTGACAGCTGAAAGCACCAGGCCTGCCCGTCAGTTGCTGGAGTTTAACCTAGCTTGAGCTACCAAATAACTGCACTTCAACCATTGTATTTCTTCTGCCCCTTCAAGGACGTGTGTAAATGTTTCAGTTTTGAACATGCTTTCTGTGGCAATCAAGTCTGTTATTAAAGCATGTTTAATTTCCTGATTTTGTCTATTAAATGTATATAAACTACAGGGATTTTAATCAGAAAAAGAATACATGTTTTGCTTTCTTTTTTTTTTTTAAACCAGGTAAGTGGCTTCCTGTAATAGAAGTGGAAAGATAAGGTAAGAGTTATGTTGATGGCTTTATTGAAAATTGAAGTAATAGCTTTCTATTTATCTGTCACTCTTCCCTGTGGGAATCAGGGTCATACTGGCCAGTCAAGAAAAACATTTTTGTGTCCCTTAGGTTTTCCTCTGTGGAATAAACCTTCATAAAGATCTTTTTCATAAAGCCATTTGAAGTCACTTGCTAACAAGTCTGTTTCCGTCTTATTTTATGTCTCCTTATCCAGAAGCTGACCTGTTTATGGCAGCCCTAAACCCATGTGCCTCTGTTCGTCTGGACTGTTCCTAGCACGACCAGTCCTTCTGAAGCTGCACCCCAGGTCCACACCCAGAGAATCCTGATAGGAAGATATATGGGGATGTCAAATGTTTTGAAAATCAAAGTGCTGGATTATCACTGCTGATGAACTCTCAGTAAGTGAGATATGAGCAGGGAACTGTGGTGTTCAGGTGAACTGTCAAGCCCAGATCTAGAAGTTGGAATGAGAGGGAGGTTGTAGGGAAGACTGAGTGCACCCAGCAGAATGAGCATTAAATATCTTCCAGTTGACCATGGTCCATTTACAAAACAACCAATCTGTGTCTGAGACATTTAAATTACTTGAAAAGAAAACAAAGAACAGTTAGTTATTAAATTCTCACATTTTCATACCAAAATCTATATATCATCATGGTGGAAGAGATCCTCTGGGCTCTCTTAAATTTCCAGCTTCAAACTCAATTATCCCAGAATGCATCTGTGTCAGAATAACGGTTAAGACATTTATTTAGTCTCCTTGGCTACATCTGCATGACTAAGTAAAACACTCAGGGGTCATTTTGTGGTCCTGAGGCCCAATGGCATGGCCAGTTTGGGCTTAGACTGCTGCATGTTCTGTCCTCCGTCCCCTCCAAATGTCAGGGTCCAAACTGTCTGCTAGGAAGAATTCCTGACGCATGTTGCTGCTTAGACTGGACTTAGGGAATGTCTGGGAGAACTGGTACTGCAACCACCTCAGTGACTTTGTTACAGGCAAATGGCAGGCTGCTGCTCAAGCCCTTGCCTTGGTCCTGTTTTATTTAGTATTATGACATACCTACCTATTTATGTGTGTACGTATACGTGTACATATATACGTACATCATGTATTGAGTATATACCTGAGTCTTTATGCTACAGTACTTAATGAATACAATCCACCACACTGCCCCCAGCTTCCACTCACAGGCGGCTCCCTGATTTCATTGAGCATTTTCTGACTCTGCATCTTGAGAGTGAAATGTCAATTTCTGGGAAGTGGCAGAGCGGTATACAAAATCCATACAGGAGAACCAAATGTGTAAAGTACAGAACTATAGAGACCTCAATCCATTTAGAAGGTTTGTGAGATCTTCAGGTAGGACGGGGGTCCTGATGACAATATGAGGTCCTCTCTTGGTCCCTTTGACCTACAGAGAAAGGGTAAGAAAAAAATCAATATCTGATCTTAACATTATCAGTTACTGAGGTGCAGCCTTAAGTCCCTTCCAAAAAACCCTACTGCTTTGAAAATACACTGTTGTCAACACTGGGGAACCATCACAGCAAAGTAATGTTTTATTCCCTTTGAAAAATACGTCCTTTACAGTAAACTGACAAACGCCTTTTGCTTGGGAGCACTGGTAAGGATCAATTCCCAATTAAATGTAAAGGCCCTTCTTTCTGTCATTCTAAAGAGTTAACAGAAATTTGCAAAGATTACTGGCATTTCTTTATTTCAGACATCTGTATCATCTGAGAGTTACTATTATTAATACTAAATCTTCCTACATAAGAGAAGTTTAAAAATTACTACTGTTTTTAGCTTGAGCATATATGACTGCAAGATGGATAGCTAAGCCTACAAAAGCTGTATTAGGAGTATTTTGAAACAAACCTAAACTTAAATGAATTTGATCTGATGAGTGTCTACTTAGTCTTGAGAGCCTGAGTCTAGGAATACAATCTGCTGCTCCTTGTGTCAGATCAAACTGATGATCAAACGGATGAAGTAGAGCCAATTTTGCACACATACCCAATAAAGCCAGAATCTATACTTAATAAAGTCTACTTATTTCTATTTGATTCAAACACACATATGTCTTATTTACTGCACAAATAAGATAGTCTGATCTTAATATTTTTAGCCCTGGAAAGCACCTGTTGATATTCATAGGATGTTGTACATGTTAGTTCTGCATCATGATCAGTGAGGGTTTTGGGTTTTTTTTCCTAGCATGAAGTAGAACCATGGAATCCTAGATTCAGTTTGGAACAGACCTCATGAGGTCATCTTGTCCAATCCCCTGCTCAAAGCAGACCTGGCTTCAAAGTCAGGGCCAGCTTCAAAGATAGATTGTGTTGTTCAGGGCCGTATCCAGATGAGTTCTGAATATCTCAAAAAATAATCAATATTTGAAAAGTCAGGGAATAAGAAGGAATCTTGTCATAGTTTTTTGTTGCTGACTAACAGTCATATTATCCTTCCAGCTGCAAATCCAGAGATATCTGCTCCCTTATGCTCCTTTTATGACTTCTCCTTTCCCTCTCACCTTTCAGTTGAAGCAGTAGGCTTTATATTACTGTCCACTCTGTTATATTGAGGTTTCCCTGTGGTAGTCATCATGTAGCTTGGCTGAGAAGATAATATCATGGAAAAGATTTGAAAAGTTGTTCTCTAAAAGTTATCCCTCCTTCATGGTAACCAAATGTACCACTGGAAGAAAAGCTAAGGGGATCTGTTCCTTTTTTGTACGAGCTATTTTGACCAGCACCCTTTGGCAAGTACGTTTTCAGCTCATTTACATTCTGATAGTATAACTCGGTGCCTGACCTGTACCATCTTCAGTGGGAGAAGAAACATCAGTTTAAAGGGAAACTGATGAGAATTTCCTTAAAGGACTTTTGTTGCTTACTGTGCATTTTTTAAATATTCATGCCATCTACTTGGTGTCATTTGGTTTTGGATATTAAGATAGAAAAACATCATAAGTACTTCACAGAATCACAGAATTGATTAGGTTGGAAGAGACCTCTGGGATCATTGAGTCCAACCTTTGCCCTAACACCACCATGTCAACTAGACTATGGCACTAAGGGTCACGTCCAGTCTTTTCTTAAACACCTCCAGGGATGGTGACTCCACCATCTCCCTGGGCAGCCCATTCCAATGCCTAATGACCCTTTTTGTGAAGAAATGCCTCCTCCTTTCTAGCCTGAACTTCCCCTGACGCAGTTTCAGACTATGTTCTCTTGCCCTATCGCTAGTTACCAGGGAGAAGAGGTCGAACCTCACCTCACTACAACCTCCTTTCGGGTAGTTGTAGAGGGTGATAAGGTCTCCCCTCAGCCTCCTCTTCACCAGGCTAAACAACCCCAGCTCCCTCAGCCACTCCTCATCAGACTCATGCTCCAGACGCTTCACCAGGTTCGTTGCCCTTCTCTGGACTCACTCCAGCACCTCAAGGTCTTTCTTGTAGTGCGGGGCTCAAAACTGAATGCAGCACTTGAGATGCAACCTCACCAATGCTGAGTAGAGGGGGACAATCACTTCTCTGGTCCTGCTGGTCACACTATTCCTGATACAAGCCAGGATGTTGTTGGCCTTCTTGGCCACCTGGGCACATTGCTGGCTCATGTTCAGCTGATTGTCAACCAGCACCCTGAGGTCTTTTTCCGCTTGACCACTTTCTAACCACTCTTTGCCCGGCCTGTAACACTATATGGGCATTTTGTGGTCAAAATGTAGTACTTGGCATTTGTTCTTGTTGAACCTCATGCTGTTGGTCTCAGCCCATCTATCCAGGCTGCCCAGATCCCTCTGCAGAGTCTTCCTACCCTCCAGTAGGTCAACATTCCCACCTATCTTGGTGTCACCTGCAAATATACTGAGGGAGCCCTCAATCCCCACATCCAGATTATCTATGAAGATATTAAACAGTACTGGCCCCAAGACTGACCCCTGGGGAACACTGCTAGTGATCAGCCACCAACTGAATTTGGCTCCATTGACCACAAGTCTCTGGGTCCAGACATCCAGCCAGTTTTTTACCCACTGAAGAGTCGAGTACGTGATGATCCAAGAATGAAATCAGAACTGACAGGACTTATTTAATAGTAAACACAGAGTGAGTGGTTCCATCAGAGGCAAGGTAATCTGTTCAATCAGTTCAACTAACTTGGAGGCTGAACTTTAAACAAAGCCCCATCCACCATATTTGTGATTAGATATTTCCATGAAAACTTAAGTATTAAATAGAAGATGACCTCTCTGCTCTTTAGTGCTTTCAGACATATCCTGGATTTTCTGAATATTGCTGCTCTCTGTGCTGTCAGACCTGTATTATTTACCTTGAGTAACAAAGATTTGAATGAGACATATTTTTGCAGTTTGGCAGCGCTATTTTACCTGTAGATTTTTTTCAGAGAAGTCCTTTTTTTGATTGAAATTTTTCAAGCTGGATTTTGAAGATTTCTCATATATTTTCAAGTTCTGGACTCCTGGCAACTGTCAATCTGTATGCTATTTCACACTCAGATTAGCCATTTCCTTGATGTATGGTTGGAAAGCCAGGATGCCTATGCTAAGCACTCACGGGTCAGGTGCTTGGCACATCTGTGTGTCTGCACTCTGTGTTCTACATGCAGCATTTCTCAGCAATAGGAGGGAACTCCTGCGGATGTGCTGCACGGCAGCTGTGAACATAAATCCCAGATAAATCTGTTTTCAGGAGATGAATACTGGGCAGAATCCTCTGTTTAAGAGACTTTACTGCTAACACAGCTGCATGTGTAAAACACTGCTTCAGAAGACATATGTATGCACAAATGAGAGACAAAACCAAGGCTGGAGGTTCCTATCTGTTTCAAACTGGTCCCAGCAAAGGCAAGAACATAAAGAATTTCCTCATGAAATGCTCAGCCAAGAAGGAGAAGACCATCCTGAGGGGTCACTCTGTATTCCATTCCATTCCATTCCATGCTCTAACCATTGCCTCTAAGGCCCCAGGGGAGAGCCGCCTTTGAGCTTTCTGTTGACTCCTCTTATATGCTTGAAAGAACAAAAGTAATTGGGATGTAGAAAGGAGCAGAGTGTGAATATTGTTGTGTGTCCTGGTACTCAAAGGACTCATCTACACATAGGGAGTAGGAAGCTAATCTGTTTTTCAAGGTTTGTTCTTACATCTGGTCAAATGACTGTTTAATCTATGTGAAAAATATGGTCAACTCTGAACTATTTAATGCAAAATGTCTCTAATTAGATATTATATCTGAATGAGGGTAATACCACTTTTAGTCATGCTCTTGAAGGAAAGAATGGCATAGACCTTGTTGGCAGAAAAGCAACTTAGATACCTCGCTCCCGAGGCTGAGAGCTCCAAGTGCCGAGTGGGAGTAGGTGCCTCTCTGCTGAGTAAGGCGTTTAAGCCCTGAAGTAAGGCACAGCTTGAGACAAAAGCTTGTTTTTTGCCATGGACTATTGTCCTTGTACATAACTCTCACTCAGCATATCAGTTCTCTCTTCCCATTCATCGTAGACCCTAACTGTGTAATTCAGACTATGGATTTTGTTATGGAAGCCATACCAACTCGTAATAGATATAAAACCTGGTAGGCAAAGCTGCACAGGAAAGACTTCACTAACTCAAATGTAGGAGGCAAAAAAGAGAGAACTGGGTAGGGGAAGCCAGGCAGCAGATCACAGTAATTCATATGAAGACAGACACATTGTTTGACAATTTAGTATTCAGGATAAAGGAACAGAAGTACAGACAGTGAAAGACTCTGCCTTGGACTTGCTGCAGTCTTTACGACTGTGCAGTGTGGGTGTAAAATTAAATCCTTGCATTAAGTACAAAGAAAATCCTACTGCCTACCATGTAGAATTCAATCTTACAAAATATGATATACCCATTTTTCAACTACATTAGTGACTTTGCAGATGTCGAGCTTGGAAAAAGAGGTCTGAGCAAGTTGAAAAGGGTGTGAGAAAAAGAGTGCATAAGGGACAGTAGGAAATGTTATGTATTACATATACACACAGAGAGAGAGTTTTTCTGTATCTTACGTGGACAATAGTGGAGCTTTGCTTGAACCAAAAGCAGTATATTCATCCATAACACTCTTGACAGCAGACATGATTAAAGCTATACTCAAGAAATTCCACAGCCAATTCCCAGAGTATGCTGATGGGAGCTGCAGCCAGCTGCCTGTCAGAGGAAGCATAAAAGTGATGGGAAACCTCAGAGTTTGATAAAAAAAACAGGGTTCCTTCTTTTAGGAAAAAAAAAAGTGTCAAAGAATACTCACTCAGCAAGTAGCTTGCTTTGCCAAATTCTTCCAACCCTGCTGCTCTGCAGCTATTGCACTGTCTGCAGTGCTTGCCTTCACCATGTATGTATTAGCTATACCAATTGTCAGATGCAGCCAGGCCTTAGGGGCAATGGACTTTCTTCTGAAGAGTAACTGCAGACTGCAAAGTGGAAACACCACCAGCAGTCATTAGTCTTAGGGGACAGAGCAGGAGAGAGAACTCAAGATCATTTTAACTAGAAAACATCTGAGAGTAAAGTATCTTTGCACATCAGGTAAAATGGGATTTTAAAACAAGGTGTTTCGTCAAAAACACAGAAATCCAAATGCCTCTGTGTGACTATGGTATGTATGCAGTACTTTTAACAGGAAAAAGGAAAAGGAAAAGAGGAGGGAATACAGCCTAGACTCTAGAGCAAAGAGATCAGGACAGATGACTATTCTACAGCTTCTTTTTTTCTAGTTAGACCCAAAGTGAAAGAAGAATGTCAAATTAATTACAGTTCTCAGAGAAACCCATCACAGAAGACTGTTCACATGCCAGCTCCAAGGTACTTCTCTATTAGCCCCAACCATAAAGTGTACTTTGACGTCATTGAGATATAGTGCATTTCTAAACCACATTCTTAAAGTTGTTCCAGCTAGGAGTGATGAATAGAGAACAGGAATTTACTACTGAGGAGGAAGCATAGACAATGACTGTGGAGCCCAAACAGACCCTGCCTTGTGAAGGGCACATTTTCTCCTTTCCGTCATGCACTTGTCATCTTTCTCTACCTCCCCTTGCTGATTCCTAAGGTGATGCTTAGGAAAGTATCAGCTACTGTTTGTGATAGAAAAACAAGTCAGTCAGTTCAAAGTAGAAAGGTATGAAACTGGGGTGTGCTATTTAAACAATCAAAGGCTGCTAAATAGCATAAAGATGATGAAAATCAGAGTGCCTCTCCTTCCATCAGCACTTTGAGTATTAACAAGGTACATTTCTAGGGGTAGCTGAGCCAATGGAGAGTTAAGTGAGGAAATCCTTACATGACAGTTTTATTTTCGGTAACATATTGACCGTAATGCTACAAACCAAGAAAGTGCCAATTAAACATGTCACGCATTTTGAAATAAGGGATAGTAACACTTAGACATTAGCCATAAGATTAAGAGATTTTGAGCAGAGCTTTTTCAAACAGGTTGGGGAACAAAAAAAGTAAGCATAGCTGTAAGACTGAGGCATCATGTTCCAAGTCAGCTAAAAGGAAATGTGCATGGACAAGCTCTAACTTGTAGGAGTCTAAAAAGGAAGTGCTGACCCAAGTTTAACTATAGTGATGTGTATAATACTACACTAATGTAGCATTACCATATGTATTATATCTGCAGCCACAGATTGTCTTGAAGAAAACAGCTGCAGCACTGAAGTTTTAATCTTCTCATAATTTTAAGGCAGAAAAATTACTCAGGCCTTAGAATCTGAGTATCACAAAAAGAAATGGTTATGAAGACTGTCACTGTGATAACTATTTGCTCTTTCTTTTTGCTAAAAAGATTTTGAATCCTCAAGTTTGGTTTTGATGTCCATTTGTAGTAGACCATTGCTGTATGTTTTCAAGTGTCCACCTATTCTTTTCAAAACAACAGCAAATTTTTTAAGGTCTGTGATAAAGGGGTTAGGGGAGATTGTGCTGCCAGCTCAATTAATTACAGACCTCTTGCTCTGTCAAGGAGGTCAAAAATACCTAGCACCTACATGAGCTATCAGAGTAAAAAGAAAAAAGAAAATGCTGATTAATATTTACATATGCTAAGGGATGGATGGGAGCAGTCAGTAGTGTATCCCAGGGTCACCTGATTGTCAGGTGGGGGATGGTTTGGAAACATGTTATGACTTCCGTCTAACTTGGATTCCCAGGCTTCTTCTGAAGAAACCAAAGTCCGGAGGGATTCCTGACTCTCAATTTCATTGTGGTCCAGATGTGAGAAGGTACATGCTTGTGTTGGGAAGCCTAGGCATGCTTTCAAGTCCACTAGGTTAGGTGTAACCGTAGCGATGAAACTCCAGCTGGGATCTATAAAGTTTCAGCCACTTTATGTGTGTGTCATCCTTCTGCACATGCAATGCTACAGTTCCTCCAGTGATTTGGGACTTAATATGACAGATCTGTGTGGTCAACATGGTAAGGAAGGTTCATAGAACTTACAGAACTTAGAGAAAGCTTTGAGCTCTGTACAGCTGGTATTCTTGTCATCTCATGGAATTCTGTAAAGAAAAATTATATAAAATGTGTTTTCTTTACCTTTCATTTTTAAGCTGCCAGGATTCACTGGAGTCATGTTTCCAAATTTCCACAATATCTCTCTTCTCACAAGGTCATTCTTCCCTAGGACATAAGTTGTTTAAAAAATAAAAAAAATAAAAAAAATTTGCAAGAATCTCACTATAAGCCTCAAAGCAGACTGGAGGACTTTCTTGGCCCACAGAATACAGTGAAAACTTTATATGGACTGTAATCTTGGTTGTACTAGAACTGAATTAACAGATTTTAACTACCATGTAGTAAAGTGGAAGATCATAGTGCCTACAAATAACTTACATGAATAAACTCAATTAAAAAAAAAAAGTCACTGTATTGAAAGAGGCTCACTGATAAAAATGGACATCTTTACATTAACTTCTCTAAGTTAAACCTGGATCCTTCCAGTATTTTTAAGCAATCTCCACAATGGAGAAACACAACTTTTAACAACAGCGTTTATATCTGGAGATAGTAGTATAATGTTTTTTCTCTATTCAGTTTTAAATGCCTTCTTTTTATTGTTTGTATGTTTGGAATATTATATAACAAAGCCTCATATCTTATATGTCCACGCAAGACAGGGCAGTGGTTAGTGTTATCTCCATTTTGTAGGTAGGGTGTTTGAAGTGGGGACAACATTTCTCAGAAAACTGGGATTATTGGAAGTTAGGTTTTCATGGCTCCCGGTTTCATGTAATTGTTCTGCACCCAAGAGTATAAATAGAATACAGAGTCTTAACCTCACACGAGGTAAGTTGCAGTACAAAGTTTCTAGTGTCAGGAGCTCTGATTTCTGGAAACATATCTCAGGATTCTTGGTGCACCACTAACCCTTTGAGGGTTATTTTGCACTGTGTTGTCAGAACAATTGTCTGTCCTTTGAAGCCCCTATGATGACTGTTTTTGTACCACTCTACAGAGGTAAAAAGCAAAGGTGACTTAGTTCAGTCTGCTCTACTCTTCTGATCACAAAGGTCTGTGCTGAGAGAGGGATCTAGCACAGATCGTCTCATACAAGATGCAGAGATTATGAGTCAACACCAGAGACGATTTCAGCAGTTGGCACCTACTGTGGAAATGATAACCATTTAAAAACTCCCTTAGACAGCCACAGCTCAGAGACTAGCTAGTTTTTTTGTTAGCAAGGAAACTATGTCTCAGCAAGTGGTATGACAATGAGGGATGTTTGTGGGATGATTAGTGTAATTAACTCATAGGTACTGGACATTATTGCAGGCCCAGGATCTGAGCACCTGTTCAAACCAACCCATTTCCTAGCTGTGCTTCTGCTTCTCTACTTTTGTCTCCTCTTCTCCTTTCCTCTTCCCCTTCATTAGAGTAGTGGAGTAGTCAGATAATGTGTCCAAGCCCACCCATTCCTCACTGTCATCTCTCTCCCTGTCAGACACGCAATTCTCTTCTTGATTTATGTCAATAAAGAGTAATTCTACCAAAGTTAGTAGAGTTAAATGAATAAAGAAATCTTGGTGTAAGTGAAAAGACTAAACCTCTGCAAAGCTTTCAGTGGACATTCATCAATACAGCCTACCTGTTTCATGCTACTCCACTTATGCAAGCACTCATAAACTCAGTTTAAATTACAAGTTAGCCAGGTTTATAGCTGATTTGTGCTGAGGAAAAAATAAAGGGACACAAGTCTTTTTATGTACTCATCCATTAATTGTTTGAGATGAATTAATATTTATCTGACATAATCTATCTTTTATTTTACAGACAGATAAAAGTGTAGGAGTTACTATAAGGTTTATAAGCAGTGCTGTTTTCTCTGTTGTATCATTTCTATGGAGACATGCTTTGTATTTTACTGCTAATAGTCTTCTGCTCTTTTAAATACACCAGACTGATGTAGAGATAACGTCGCAAATAATGGGAGGTTAATGACATGGTCATTACGAAATCACATAACTGATGTGTCAGGTTTTCAGATTATCATAACTCATTTAAAATATCTCAACCAACAGGAAATTGACCCAAAGAGGCGTCAAATAAACCATGAATAAAAATCGACCTTGATGATGAAGAGTCATTGTCAGTGATAATGCCATTTTAAACTATGTTAAATCAATAGATTCCATTTTTAGTGGAGTATTCTTAAAGTATATTCTGACCTTTATCTTTCAGTGCAAGCAGCAAGACCTAGTGATTACAGATGACAGCACTGGAGACTTCACTACAGCTAAAGCTCATTACTTACTGGTACACTGTATGCACAGCATTGTAGTATTTACCTTCCACTTCTTGTTTATTATATCTGCACTGTGAAATATCTCCTAATAATGACACTCTGTTTATACAGAATGTTTGCACTTAAATGATTAATTTTTATAATATGTATCTCCTTCCTTAGCTCATTTAATCTCATTTCATGCAAAACCCAATTATTTTGTGAAAGTATGTTGCCAGTAACTCATTATTCAAACTCTAATATTCAGTAGGATTGAAATGGGACACAGAAAGATCTCATATGAGCAGGAGGCACCCTCCTAGTGACCCATGAACTCTGGCTGCTATCCAAGACATGCATAACTAGCTAGTGAGTTCTGCCGGGAAAGTGGAGCTGAAGGAGGCATTCAGAAACATCATCCCATAAGAAGCCAGGAAGAATTAGAGAAGCCACTTTGATTAAGGATGTAATAAAGGTATCTTCTTTTTCTAGAGAATTTGCGATTTGCTGGGATCTCTGAAGTATAATGCTCATACATCTACTTGAAGATAGACCCACTTTGTTTTACTTATTTTAGTGTTTCACAATTGCAGTTTTGTAGTCTATATACCAGTGGAATGAAACCGAAATCCAATGGGATACATGATTGTTTAGAGCATCTAGTCAACTAAATTTTGGCAATACAGATTTGTGCGAATCATGTTTATACTATGAAATCCAAGTGAACACAAGACCTTATAGGCTCAGGTGAACCTACTCACCAGTCATGTTCTGCAGCTGATGATGGCTTTTGGGGTTTTTGTCTAGTTTTGAGAGGTCAATTTTATTCTGGTGGCTTTTTTTTTTTTTTTTTTTTGAAAAATTACTTGTGCAGCTATCTCCTTTGCTAAAAGACAGCCAGTTTACTGGGCAGCAATAGCACTAAACCTCTGTTGTGAAAGGGGCAGTGGTGGATGATCCAGATACAAAAAGGGTGTTTGTCATCTGTGCTGACAGAACTCGTATGTTCTTCACTTATCTCCCCTGCAAATATGAGTAAGGGAGCCAAAGGGGAGCCAACAGGACCTGGCTGTTGAGAAAGGAGCCATCTATTGAGGAAGGAATCAATCATCCATTTGGTCTAGCCTGGG
This sequence comes from Cariama cristata, assembly GCF_000690535.1. Classification (NCBI taxonomy): domain Eukaryota; kingdom Metazoa; phylum Chordata; class Aves; order Cariamiformes; family Cariamidae; genus Cariama; species Cariama cristata. The sequence continues at coordinate 38,748 of NW_009633901.1, forward strand.
ACTGTGCTAGGGTTGAGCCTACCACAACGACATGGGTGCTATAATCAATGGTTCAAAGTCTATCTGCTCTCATACACTCTAAGCGTGAAAAAACATTTGTACAGAATGATCTCATGAACGTTAGAGGAATGAGTACCCAGAAGTCTGCCAGTGGTACCAGATAGCAAAGCCTTTAATAACCAGGAGAAGCAGCTTAGGTTTACCCAGCCACAAAATTGCCATCCCTCATTGTGATAGTATTGAGATCTGTTACACATGGCTTCTGCAGCCTGGACAGCCTGTTTTTCCTGAGATCAGTCCTCCCACTTCCAATGTCTTTGATGGTTATTATAGATAAGTCAGGTCTAATATTGTCAACTTAGCCATCATGCTTGCAGGTCAGGACATGGGACATTGGATCAAAGAAGATTATTTCAATAGAGGCTTGTGAAGTTTTCAGACGTTTCTGAAAGTTTCTCTGCAACCAGTGTGTACTGCATAGGTCAGATTTCTGACGGGGTGTGCTCCTAGCATGTGCATTAGGGGTGACTGCCAGGGTAGTGTTTTTACCAGGAGGACAAGGTAATGTATTCAAAAAAAAGCTTTGTAATGAGAAAAAGTCAGCTATTGAAAAAATCAATCAGTAAAATTGCTGAGTTTACAGTGACTAATATACTATAATCAGGCAATGAGCATGTAATGTCATGATACACAGCCTCTGAAATGGTATGTGATCTGCTATGAGACTTAAGGTGGTATAATCCTTTACGGCCTTCTAAAATACACCACAAATGGGGAAAGTCACATTTAAACATTTTCTTCAAGGGACCCTTGCAATTTCTTTGCCTTGAAATCTCTTCTCAATTTTCCTCTTCCTCATCCTGGAGGGAGAATGTTCCTTTCTGCTCATAGCATAGGTACAAGCAGACATACCTAGGTGGAGTGTCTGGCTTGGAGAGTGAAGCCATACAGACCACCAGAGAGTATTAGTTGCAAAGAAGGAGCTGGTGAGATTATAGAGGGAGGTTGTGCTTGGTCATTTGTGGCAGTGTCTGGCTGTAGTAATGAGAAGTACTTGCAGTTCAGCTTTAGGTAAGGTTAATACAACTGTGAAGGTTATTTTGGGTAAGAGACGTACCTCCCATTATGACTGGGGAGAAATTACTAATTTTCATAATATAGCACAGGGAGGCTGTACTGACCCGGGTACAATCTGTTTCTCTTGTAAGCTTTGATGAATGGGTTTGCCAGTTTTTTATGCAGGAGTGTACTGTTGTTGGAATAATATTCTAACTCTTCTGTAGAAGCAAGACTTGCCTTTCAAGCATGTGCTAAAGAATGTGAAGGATCTGGGCTGTTGAAGCTTAACTGCAAAAACAGGGCCACCAAAGTTTCTGATGTAGAGTTGGACTGCAGGCCATAAGGATATAGAAGCTGATTGCTAACAATTGGTATATAAAACTGGAAGAATCTATATTGTTCGATAACCTCCATATCCTGTGACTAAAAGCAATGATGGAAGCAACACTTAGATCTGGACAAACAATATACATGCCTCTGTGCCTTACAGACTACAGAACTTCCCAGCACTTCATAACAGTCTAAAGGCCTATGGTAAAACACCAAAAGCCAGCATCATAGTCATGTATCGCAGAAGCAATTGTAGGTCTTTGCCACAATAGCAAAGAACTTGTTAGAATCATCTCTACCAGACAGCAAAAGAGAAAGTAGTTCTAGAGTTGCCAATATGCCTTTAGGCAAAAACTCTTTCTTAGTCCTGATCTGCTGCCAAGGGTAACCCTGGTGCATGAGAACATACCATTTTCACCAATAAATCAGAGTTTTGCAGCAGATAAACCGTGTCACACAGTATCCTTGACTCTGCACATTAGGTGGCGAAAGCCCCAGTTCCTGTGGTGTGACTGCTACAGATGAATATGATGCTTACAGTAACTCATGACTGGACCATAACAGCAAAATTCCAGACTTCATTTCTCAAAGCTAGGTTTTCAAATTTTATAGATAGAACCTAGTTCTCTTCTTAAACCAGTTTTCTGCTAATGTGTTTTTAGTCAAGTTACAGGTTTCAGTGAAGTTACTCCTAGTGAACTCGACCTGGTGTGACTGGGAGAGCACTCACATCTACAAGTGGTGTTCACCTACAAGGAATCATAGAATCATAGAATCATAGAATCATTATGGTCGGAAGAGACCTCAAAGATCATCAAGTCCAACCGTACACCTGATGCCACCCTGTCCACTAAACCATGTCTTGAAGTGCCACATCTAAATGTTTTTTGAACATCTCCAGGGACGATGACTCCACCACCTCCCTGGGGAGCCTGTTCCAATGCCTAACAACTCTAACAGTGAAGAAGTTCTTTCTAATGTCGAGCCTGAGATACCACACAGAAGCCAGAACGATTCCCAGTAAAGTGAGACCTTCTTCAGCTTTGAAGTGTTACAGGGACCAAGGAAGAGAGGAATAATAGATACAAAGGTTGTCTGTGTGCTAGAGAGATTGCTGGAAACCCTGAGATGCTAGTGAGTTAGTTTTCAGAGAAGGTCTAAGGAAAAAATAGCTTGTTTAAAACCCAAAAATGTTTGAATGCTGAAACCTATAGCGGATCTTCTTCAGTTTGAACTGTTACTCCACTTTATGTTCAGTCAGCCTTGCTGTTTTTTTCTTTAATCAAATCTGCTCTCAATCTGAAAATAAAGAATCTCTCCATTTTACCTACGTTTTGTAAATTGGTTGCCACTAAGTGGTACTCCCTCTCCAGCATACAATAACTATTACGGTCACTTCATGGGCTAGTCTGCCCGTTATTATGTCTAGTGTGATTTGTATCCTTATAACATAGATACTTCATCTAGTATAGTAGAATTGATCTATCAATAATTCAGTTGAATGTGTTGTTGTAGCTTACTTAATAAACAGCTAAACACCACCAACCCTGCAGTCTGTGTATCGGCATTGCACGCTGTATTCATACTGCCTTCTGGTATTAGCATTTAATCAACTTATATAATGTGATGTTTCTGAAAGCTAGTGACTAGACATGATGACTCAGGAGCTGTGTTCTTTTAGGGAGTTGTGTTGTAAAAAAATTACTGCCATGGGAGGACTTTTCATAGAAAAAGGTGCTTAATTAGTACTTATCTTGTTCCTGATAGGATGAAAAGCAGTGGCATGGAGGAAAATGAAAGGCTTTTTTTTGGTTTTAATATTGTCATGTGAGTGGGGATTTTGGTGAGAAAGAAGTATGCCTGAGCTTACTGTGTATTCCTTACCTTTGCATCCCTTCCAAATTAGCATTCTCTGAATTTTTATGCCAGTAAAACTCTGGAACAGCTCCAGTGATCTCAGTGGAAACTACTGGAACAGTAGTGATGGTGAGATAGCTCAAAACAGCTTTGGGAATTTATAGTGGATACAAAAAAAAGAAACCAGCCAAATCACCACAGACATTTGGACAAGCCCCATTCCAGCAGAATCTATCAATACTGTCCTTGTGAACTTAACTGAAATGTAAGAAAGAGGAAGTAGCATATCTTGACAATCCTAGAGGAGTCTTTCAGAAATTCTGTTCTGACTGGCACAAGCAAGGAAACAGTTAAAACGTAGTATGCATAGCAGTTGTCAAACAGCACATTCAAATGTCTTTATGTCTCATGTAAATTGTTCAAACACATGGACATCCACTTCAATAAAAAGTATAATTTTCTGTCTCTGTTATGCGTCCTAATCATGTAATGTTCATTACAACTACAGTCTGCAGTATATTTGAAAAATACATCTTGACATGACCATGGAGCTTATAGGTATTTCTATCGAGCGGCTAGCAGCAAAAAACCTGATTCATCCACAAAATCATGGCATTCTGTTTACATGGTTTGAAAATAACCCTTGTCTTTACAATGTGTCTGAGAATCGTCTACATCTACTTATTTGGAGTGAGAGGAAACAGTGATGTTGAGCAGCTGGATTCACAGAATGGCTGAGGGTGGAAGGGATCTCTGGAGGTCAGCTTGTCCAGCCTCAGTTCCATCATTTAGGGTGGGGTTCAGTTTGAGGCTGACAGCTGCATTTCAATATAAACTTATTCCGGTAGATACATAAACTGTGTGTGAAAACTCCCATGATACCCAAAGATGACGTTGGGCTCAGTTCAGTTGAACACACAAATGTAGTGCATTTGAGATGTCCTCGAATAACTCACTTGGCTTCCAATCACCCTTCTAAAAAATCAGAGGTTGAGGTCCTGTGTCACCTCTTGGTCCTATATCACATTTGCCAGCTGTCTTAATCCAGATAGTTGTATTCATTGCATTTAATAGCTTTTTAGGATCTTTGGAGTATACTGCCTAGCCTCTGACTGTCTCTCTAAAAAGGTACAAATCTCCCATGCATCTCTGTAACATCTGTGAGCCCCATGAAGAAGGCTTAGATGCCCTCGGTAACTTCAAGTCGTTCTAGACCCTGTGTTTGTACAATGAAGTTAGTAATTCATTGGAGTTGCTTTGCACTAGAATGAATTAGTGGTTCATGGAAATAAAGTTTAGAGGACACTAGCTTGTCACATCCCCAGTAAAGCCAGGATTCTGTAGCTTTAAATCAAACTATCTGTTTTTCCCATCTTTGTTTAGCCCACTACAGCTCTGGACCTCTTGGAGTTAGCATAGACTTTTTTGGTCTCTTGATTTTATTGTTTGTTGCTTTTATTGTCTCTTAATTTTGTTTCTCAGCTGTTGATCTGCCTCACAGATCACGACAGAGTTTCTCAAAATGAAGTCATGAAACTGAACTAAGTTTTCAGTTAAAAGGTGCAATATATCCTTATACACTGAATGTAACCCTCATAGTAATTTGTCCTCAGAGCCATATGGGCTGCCTTTGAGAGCATAAGCAAGTCACCAAGGTGCCAAGCTGCCTTCCATCAGTTCCCCTCAGAAGCTTCCCCATTGGTTAACCAGTTAATTTGAGTGAAAGAAGGGTGCGTCACCTTGCGTGTCGGATGGAGTGCCACAGGCAAATATGTGTAGTGGGCAGTCACAGCAGGGCTACTGAGGTGTGGTAATGTAGCAGGGTAGAGACTGGTACTTAGAGTACAGTTGGTACGTTCTTGAGAGTGTGGACCTCTGTTCTATTTCATTCCTGGTACTCAGCAGTCAACACTAGGGGCATGAACTCTGAATGAGCAATGGGACAAGCAAGTCCAGGAATCATCTTTCATACTCAATCTCCAATTACTTAAAAATTAAGACTGTTTTTAATGAGAAGCATATGGTACATCTACTTCAATTTCATTATGACTTTATATGAGCATTTGTGGGCAAAGTTTCCCAAGCCCGTTTACTTTCAGAACTGAAAAAAGGAATGAAACTGAAGTAGTCTTGGCAGACTCTGAGTAGATGGTCTTTTTTGAGTCCTCAGTGTGAATTGTTATATTTTGCACTTGCATCACATGTAAAACCTCCACTGCAGGACTTCAAAAACCACTGCAGAAATGAAAATGAAAAGGACATCTATGCTGTGGATCAGAAAACATCACATTTACCCAAAAGTTTTACCCATAAAATGAAAATTTCCAAAAGAAAAGAGGTGTAAAAGGAGTTCTCGAAACAGTCCTTACCTGAAACTGAAGCTGAAATATATTGTGGTACTCAGGTACATAGACCCACAGTATTCAAAATCAATTTACTATGGAAAAATCCATAAGACTTGATAAATTTGATGGAGAGAGAACAACAGTCATTGGGAAACTGAAACAAAGGGAAGTCCACGAAGGGAATCAGGCAGTAGCAGCTCTGGACCACAGGTGAGTGAAAGAAGGCAGCACAACAATCACTAAGAGTTGAGGAAGAGCAGCTTCGCTTTTCTGAGGGGTAGTACATTGCTGAAGTCCTCATGTGAGGCCCAACAGCCAAAGTCTGGAAATCCCTGACCTAGAAATCAGTTAACAATAATCAGTGGACAACAGCTAAAAGAGCCAAACGTGTTTGACATGGGTATATGATAAAGGGGAGCTCAAATTTTTGAATCTTTTAACATTACAGCAGCTAGACAAGCACCTAAAAAGTTATTTCTTTCTAACAGTGGCAGGCTTTGTTCATCCTATAATCGGTGCAGTTAAGCTTATATGTTTGTGGTACAGGCCCTTATGAATGTCTTTTTAGAAGAGTTCAATTTCAGTAGCACTAAAATGTCTACAGTGAATAAGAAACAAATTGAAAATATATCATGAGTTTTAAAAGCTTTTAGAATTTTAAAAGGCACTTCTGGATACATTTCAAATTAAACCAGATGCAAAATAACACTTTAATATTTAAGCCAATGCTTGAAGACTGCAAAAAAAACTCCTATCTGTTACTTTCCTTGAAATAGTGGAAAGGCTAAACTTCTCACACATGTCTGTTTGGCATGGGTTCCTTTCTGACTGAGTGCAACAAGATGGCCATCTGTCAACATGTGTCTGCTGGGAACCATCTTCATCAGCAACAAAAATTACACCATTGGGTGATTTTCCACCCTACCTCTTGTTCAAAATGATGCTGTCCCCAGCCTGGAACTGTGGAGCTAAAGTCTCTGGGGAGCGTATGTGAAACATATAAGTAAAACATAGAAGTGTTCCTTGAGGCAGAATAACAATGCCTGTCAAGAGCAGATTAATTTTGTGGGGAGGGAGGGGAAAGGGGAAGAAGCAAAACATGGCCTCGCTCCGCAAAGGATTTAAACCCTAAAAGGTCAACTATTCCTATGTGAATAGTCACAGACATTATGGCAATTCCTAAAGGTGAGAGATCTCTGCCCACCTGAGCAAAATTTTCATGGATGTTTCAGAATTAAATCCCGCTTTCGAAGTTATGCTTAAGATTCATTTCTTCTCATGTTTTTCATTAGTGCAGTACATATCTTGGCTAATAACCCTCCCATCCTTTTTGTACCTCTCAGACTAGCTGCTTGAGTCCTTTCCCATTCTAGTGGCACTAGCTATCAGCCTCCCAATTCCATTCCCCCTAAGTCTAGATATCCTTCAGCTTCAATATGCAAAAGACAGACCTTGCAATGGACTTTCCCACCTACCCTCCCTCCTCCTGGATATTTCCATGCTGTGGATTACAATGCTAACATGAAGCAAAATGTGACATTAATTACTTAGGTAAGAAAAGCCATGAAGCATGCCATAGGTGCTAATGGCTATTCTTTGGTCCTTTGGGAATTTTCTAATGGAAACTTTGCTGCAGAATGCTTCTGTGTATTTCTTGAAGGTTCATGTAATTTGCAATTGCATATACATGCATTAATTCTACAGATATTGCCTATACTTTATATATGTCAAGGAATACCTGGTATACCATGGCCAATACCAGGTATTTTTACTTAAAATGTAAGTAGAAAACGACGCACATAGTCCAAGTGGACAGTTTTTATTCAAATTGAGGAAAAAAATATTAAATAGACGTGATTCTTTTATCTTCTAAGTGGAGTTGTAAGTAGACAAGACTCCTCAGAAGTCTGAATGATCTATGGAATACATTTCTCTCTTATAAAACAGAGATTTAAATTCTCTTCTCCCTCAGAAAATCCTCTCTATATGTAAATTGGTAACTCTTCCTGTGAAAAGATTTCCAATGTGAACATGATAAAATGCATAGAAGTATCTCATGTTGATGCTGGTGTGTATGCTATTCCCTTTTACATTTATAGCAGAACATGTAGTTCTTAATGGAATAAAGCGTGGCTTTGAAAACACTCCCTAGGTTGAAAAATACAGTCAGTGACAGGTACGCCACAGAATAGTGTGTGCTACATTCTCCTTTCTTACATGAAGCAATGAAAACATTTGCAGATAAGAAATAAATGAAAATAACATAGGTTACATGAGTGTTTTCTAGTCAAATGTTCTTTACATATTAGAAATCCATTGCCATAGGTAAAAATCTCTGCTCTAAATCAGCAAATATGACTTACTATAAGGGACACTGTCCAAATCCATAGCATTTGTTGCCCTTTAAAGCTAATCTAGTCCAGTACTTTTTATAGGTTTGAGTACTTTCCATCTTCTCTTGACATCACAATCATTAATCCAGATTATCTGAATTAGTCACCAGTAGATGAAATAAAACTATTTTGTCCCCTAGAAACTCACTAAATCTTCACATTTGCAAATTTGCTTTAGAAACCCTATCCTCCCTTTCCCTTATTCACCAGGGTGTATTCACTTGGGGGTTGTGGTTTTTTTCAAAGCTCACTGTGGGAGCATGACTAGCCCATTCTAATTCCATTGTGTTAATTGGTTTTAATGTGACTCCAATAAAGGAAGCCAGTGACACCTCATAATATGAGTAGTTTGAAACTATGACTTTTTTTTCAACTTAGATTAGCAGTGATGCTTTAACATAATGTTCCTGAGATTTTATGGCCTTCCATAAAGTGAAACAATCTTGCCCCAGATCTAGCAATCATATTTTTCTGCTGCCTCTTTTCCAGTGTTTCAAGCTATGAGCCTATTAAAGCATTACATGATCTTTCTGCACTGCATGCAGAATATCAAAGACATTATATATTATATATTCTATAAGCAATGATCTATATCCACACTGTCCACCTGGTATAGGTATGTTGTTTGGTGCACCGCTTCTTTCAACTGATAGCAGAAGCCTTACTATGAAGGTAGCTTATGCTAGAACAGACAGAAAAATCTTACCATGTTTCCTATACAGGGCTCTATTGTTTCAACTAAAATAGTATGGTTGAAATACTAGAAGTTTTTAAGAGAAGGAAAGGTGCCTTTTAACTGAAGATGTTAAAGCAATTTACAGTTGTGAAAGTGTATTATCTTCATTTAAAATAGAAAACAGAGGAACAGTTAGTGACTTAGCAGCAAGGCCTCTACTGCCTCTAGAACCCAGGTTTTCTAAGTCATTTCTGATAATCTTGAAATATAGTGTCTACTAATATGCAAAACAAGTGTTGTGATACTTTGGGTGAAATAAAATGAATGAGTCTGCACTAGAAGAGTCTTATTTCAACACCAATGAATTTTAAAAAAAAAAAAAAGCCTTAACAAAAAAGGTCATTCTGTAAAAAGAATGGAGATTACAGTGAAGAAGGTGAGAATTTCTGCAGAATGACGGTATCAGCTTTTGACCAGAGCTGTCTGAAAAGGACATACGTATACATAAGGATTTCAGAAGCAGATAGGTAACTCGAGGTAAGCACAAACATTAGTATTTACCATGGCAAAGGAAAAATAAAGTCATTAAAGGAGAACTATTGGTGAATAAAGAAGGGTCAGGGTATGGCAGCCAAATTTATCCTACACATCCATTCATGTCTCATACCAGAGAGGAAAACAACCAAGTGATAAGACAAAACGTCCATGACAGTCATTCAGGAACTCATCAGAAGTCTTTGTGCTGTTGTTTCTCCCTTTGAACTTATAGTACATTATGTGTAGTGGGGGTAAAAGACTAAGAAAGGTAACAATATTGCCACTAGAGGAAGAAAACTGTAGAAAAGAATGTTTTAATGTTTCACCAGCTTAGCTTGGAGGCAAGCATTGTACTGAAATCGGAACCTCAATGTCACTGGAAGGCTGCGTGTAGATTCAACTAGTATGGCCTTTCGAGTTACATCATGGAGCTGCAGTAAATGGAAGGGAGAAGCCTAAGGGATTTCTGGCTGTAAGACTCTGGCAGCATCCTTATTCTCTTACCTTTTTCAGCCCTTTGCTTTCACTACTGTGCAAGTAGTGCTGCCGGAGAACTGCTGGGGAGTGATGCAGAGAGATGGCCATGAGAATTGCTGCTATATGAAGTAATGACTTGAACTGGCTGACATACGCAGCATGGCCATAGGAAGGAAAATGAGAATGATGCCTTCTTGTCTCTATCATGTGTTGGAGACAGATGGGATTTGGAAGATGCCTCAGCGTTGATCAGGTAGGACTGTGAGGGATATATATATACACCATATAACTCTTACACAATCTTAAGTTTAGAGTAGAATCACATTTTAATAATTAGTTTTGGAACACACATGACCAAAATCAAGAGGAAAACTGTAGAGAGAAATGTTATAAACGATACAAGTGGACTCTTTTTTTTCAGATTCATTTATTCTCTATTTTTTCCTTTTCTATGAAGGCATCCCTATTACTGTTAACAAACTGTAAAACTAATTACTTATTCACATTGCCACAATACCAAGAGTTTTTCAATATTTGTGAATGTTCAAATTTATGAAAATTCCAAGCAAAACAGGTTGTTTTGATAAGACTGTTGTAAATACTGGGAAATTCTCTATGGAAAAAATTCATCATTGATAGAAATAACTGAATTATTAGAAACAGAAAACAAATGGATTGTCATTTACATAGAAGTCCATGAAGAAAATCAGAACATTAGTACAATTGCTTCTAAACTTACATTGAATCAGTGTAAGAAATTAGATGAAGGAAGTGGAATGGCTGGCCTTAAGTGAAAATATTGGTATAGCAGGAACCTCAGAAATGTGGTGGAAGGCAGGCAATCAACACAACCCAATAACATCACAGTGTGAAAGATACAGAAAATATCACGTAAGTCACGCCAGCAATCCACCAATATGTTATGAACCTTAGCATTAAAACAAATTAAAGAACTGATCACATTACTAAGCAACACAGCATCTGCACAGATTAAAACCACAGGCCTAAATAGAAGGACTACAGTACTGAGTCTGTGTTACTGCCTGCTAGGCAGGACCATAGCATTGCCTGTGATGAGCTAAGAGAGATCAGAGAGGCTTTAGGATCAGGAATACAAATGTGTGAGAAGACTTCAGTTATCCCGTGTATGTTGGGTGCAACTCATGCTAGGACATGAAGCAGAGAGGACATCTTTGGGCATCAGGCATGACCGCTTTGTGGAACATGCAATTAACAAGCTCGCAAAAGGGAGTGTAGCCCTCCATCTGCAGCCAAGAAATGTACAGGATCTGGCTACAAACCTTTCAGCTGAAAAAACACTTTGCAGCAATGACCGCTGTTTACTGCCATGTCACAGCTCTACATGCTGCTGAACACCTATGTAGAGGAGTTTTATGGAATTGAGAATGTTTCAGAAAGTTGAAATAGTTTTCAAAATAGAAAGGATCATAAACTCTCAGAGAAGTAAAAAAATAATTTGAAGAACAAGTAACTAAGGGAACAAAAGTTACTATTGCAATGTTCAGAGGTACTAAAATATCTGGGAGAAAATGCACTTCAGAGAGTCCTAAAGCACTGCATGACCAGAGCACCTCAGGAGCACCCAGTAAGAACATCCTTGAGGGTACGCAGCAAGGGCGAGACCTCTGCAGAAATGCTGACTGGATTTCTTTGCAGTGGAAGAAACTAAGAAATTTCCAACTAAACCTTTTTCTGGAGAGGAGTAACAGAGTGTTTTTTCTGAAATAAAGGCAACTTGAAAAGAAGTTATGGTATGAACAGTGAAAATTTGCCTGTTTCTACCACAACATTTTCCACAGTTGCTTCATGTTCAACTCATAGAACACGGAAAACTGAGCAGTAAAGTGATGAAGGTCACTGATGATAAAACTGGAGGGAGACTGAAAAAATCGCAGGACACAGGACAGAGAGACAAAATCAATGTAGAGAAAGGAAATTGATTCACAGGGTGAAAATCATTCCTACCTTCACATTTAAAATTATGACTTCTGACATGTCCTTACATTTCAGGAAAAAAGGCTTGGGATTATGGTAACTCCAGTAAAACATCAGCTCAGTAGCTGGCAGCAGTCAAAGAACAAACAAAATGTTAGGAATTATTATGAAAAAGCATAGGAAACAAACTAGAAATCACCGCACTGCTGCATGAGTTTGAGGTTCATCATTGCCTTAAGTAGTGTGGGCACATACGGAAAAATTTCAGAGAAGGACAACAAGGGCAGTTAGAGGCACTGGACAGCTTCCATGCAAAACAAAGCCAGTAGGCTGGGATTCCTTATCCTGCAACTGAGACTGTTTGCGGAGAAATATGATTCACACCAACAAATTAAGTGAAAAAAAAAATAGTGTAGATAAATCAGAGGCTAAATTCAACAAAGATAAATGAAACTGATACACAGAGTGAAAATCATATCTAGTCTCTGCTAAGGCAAGAAACAGGAGCCGTCAAAAAAATCTGGATTTGAAACAAGCACGAGGAGGTGGTGCATTACAGAACAGGTAGCAGACTGGAGGGCTTCTTGCTGCAGGAGGTTGCGGATACCATACGAGTCCAAGTGAGGATAGAGCAAGTACTTAGAAGAGAGAGCTATTGAGGGTTACTGAATAGACAAAGCAAAATAGGATAAAAAAATTCATTGTATTGAGAAACTGGGAAGCTGGAAAAATCTTAGGGAAAAATACCATTGATGCTGGCCCCATGGACATCCATTTAAGGGCAATTGTTGGAGACAGAAAACTGAGCAGACTCCTTATATGAACCAGTGAAGCCATATTTATAGCTTAGCTATTAACTTTAATTTAAAAAAAAAAAGTTGCAAAGAGCTTCATTAGGAGCCTAAAAAGAAGAGATGGCTAATCAGAAAGATTACTTTAGACAGTGGAATAGGTGGAAGACCATTCTGAAAAAAGGCAGTTGTTCCCAATACTTATCACATGTACTTGGAGTGGTTAAGTGGGAAAGGCACTCAAGTGAAAAAAAAAAAACAAACAAAAAAAAAAAAAAACCAAAAAAAAAAAAAAAAAAAAAAAACCAAACAAAAAAAACCCCAAAAGCACAGGTAATTTAGAAAAACTTCAGTTCTTGTGGGGGTTCAGACAAAGGACAGGCTGACCTCCAAACAACTTGTTACTCACTTTCGCAGTCTGCAGAAATAAGGAACAGAGACCAGCCAAAGTTCAGGATCTGTTATGCATAGCACAGCATGTGGGTGCTACCAAGTGCAGAGAACTGCACCTTGTGCTTGGTGTGTAACTTGGTATCCTGGAACAGCAGGAACAGTGTACATGACAGAATGCTTGATTGATGTGCTGTGTGCATAGACTCCCTGTCTGGTTGATTAGTCCTAGTTCCTGTTGTAAAGCTGTAATAGACGGTGCTGTTGCAGTATAAAGTGATTTCATACTCGCTTTCGGAGTCCATGCTTTCATCCACCCCAAGATCTGTACTTTAATGACAGTCAGGGAAAGACATCTTCCTTTTTTCCCTAACTTTTGAGGGATTAAAAGGTTTTTGTTATTCCAGTTTCTAAGTTTTCTAGTGTATTTTGCCTGTTGTAGGTTTAAAATATGCTAAACCATACAAAACCCTTTTTTTACTAAATTGAGGTTGACCTAAATCAGGAAGTATTGCATGGCCTAAGGAGAAATCTGGTCTTCTATGGACTCAAACTCACCGTCCAAAGCAAAATATCTTAGATAAGCCTTGATACCTGCTTCACAAGAAGAAATCTCTGAGCCATCTCATCTTCCTTCACGAATTCTTTGTGCTGTAGTCCACTAAAAAATGAAATTTTCTGGAGGATCTGAGTGGGTTTTCTTCTTGGTATAAGAAAGACATTTTTCACAGGAAGAACAGCCATTCTTTGGAACAACCTCACCAGGGACATAGTAATCACTCCTACTTGATGAAAATGTCCTGTTCCCTAAGGACTTGTGAGTATAGGAAGTGTTATATATATTCCAGAGAGCCAAAGGTGTTAACAGAAGGGACAGTTTGTAACCTACACAGAGACTTATTATTCTGAGTTATTTTAGTCTGATAAAAATGTAATGAGATTATAATATTATCATGAAAGGGATAATATATGGCTATTTACACTCACCGTTCTTATCACAACAGGGCAGTAGCTATGGCATACAATATTTTGCCACAACTGTAGTGTAAATAACTCAGCTTTAATCAAAAGCTACATCTAGTCAGGCTTATAGGGTAAAATGTCATGTCAAAATAGGGCTTCCCCTACCTGCTAGTCTTCCATGTGATTTCTACTATTTCTGTATGAAAATATCATGGTGGAGAGCACCACATTGAAATGGTTGCATGAAAGGCCCAAAGACAAATTCAGATACAAGGCTGACATTGTCATTTAAAAATACATCCTTGTGCTGTATACTAGGCAGAAACTTATTCTTTGTTTATCGGTGTTTGCTTGCTATGCAACACTCCTACTGCTATCATTTAACTAGAAGTCAGTGGGAGTTGCCTGTATCATGCGCAGCAGAAGACAGCATTATGCTTGCCTTTATAATCCACAGATGGTCACTTGCAGGGCAGTAATACTCTATCATATGTCTCAAGTGTAGTGGGGTGAGTATGCATAAACGTAGCCGATATACTGGCTTGGTACGTCTGCAGAGAACAAAAGGTCATATCAAAAGAATAACTGCATGTTATTCTAGATATAAGAGAGAAATTTTTTGTGATAAGAGTAGTAAAACACTGGCACAGGTTGCCCAGGGAGGTGATAGATGCCTCTCAATATGTCCTAACGCTTTGCATGTTATTGAGATCAGGCTAATTGAATAGTAGTTATTTGGATCTCTTCCCCTCACACTCGTCCTCTTCTAAAATATAGCTATTTTATTTGAAATTTTGGAATCAATTTTACCCTCTGCTCACTAGTTTTTTTAAAAAAACTTTTTTCTGTGCCTGTGATTCAGGTATGAGCTTTTTTAAAATCCAAATCTCTCAAATACATTATCTTCTTTAAGTTTTGCTTCCTTCTCAACTGAGATAAAAGCCACTGCCATACCCTCATTTACATTTAACAACCTACTTAGTCATCACAGGGCTGCTGTATTTCTTGAAAACTGGTGCAAAATACATATTTTGTCTTTGGACTATATCTAGACTGTTTTTAACTTGCAACCAACCCTTGCTGTAGCTACATTCCTCCATTTTGTTCCCCTTTCATTTATGAGGGCAAAAAACCCTTTGCTACTTGTTTTAATTTCCATCTCAATATCAACATCAGCTTCATATTTGGCATGTCTTTGCCCCTGCATGTCTTGGTCTAAAAACATGGCTTCATTTGTTGGTCAGTCGAGTTTTTCCTTCTGAGTCCTTGGTTATATCTTGGGGTGGTTTATTTTTTTTCCTTTTCCCACAAGATTTTTCCAGTCTTTGGAGGGTGAATCCAGCATCCCAGTTCTACAGAGACTTCATCACCACCATAAAGGAGACAGGTAGTTAGTATGACTGGCAAGAATGAAGAGACAACTCAGGGAAGAAAAGTATGCTGGAACTTTGAAAACCAGGAAGCTGAAGTATTTGCTCCTAATAGATGATCATAATGATAGAGCCCCCTTGTCTGGAAAACTGTCTGGTTGCAGAATGTTGTTCCCTGAATACAGATAATAGATATTTTATTACTTCTTATAAAATGAGAAGATCATGTTCTGTTAAATCATCTCTTACACTCATGACCTTTTCAAAAATGTATAATATTACTAGTAGAAAATGTTCCCTTCCATGAGGGATAAACCTTTATTATCAGTAGGCTTCTTCTGCACAGCATATCTATTTACAAACAAAATATTATTGCCAATAATATTTGTGCTCCATATACCAGCAGATTATCATTGACTTCAGAGGAAAGACTGTGGTACTGTCATCAATAGATTTGTCAAAAAGAGCATGAAGAAAGATATTTTCATGTATTTCATTCCAGAATTACTTCTGGTCTATTAAATATGCTTTCCGATTGTTGTTTATAGCTGTTTATTTTGACAGCAGTGACTTTCTGAGAAAAGTACATTTATAGTATCTTACACATTTCTCATTAACTTTGGGCTATTTCTCTTTCCATTTATTTCAACTACTTGTCACCTAAATTGTCAGATGAGTTCACCCAGAAAAGTTAGTCCAGAAGAGATGATATAACCATCAACTGGTCAGATGAGTGTCTGTCAACAGGAAAGCTCCCTTTGCAGCTTACTAGTCAGGCTGAATTTAGAGTGGCTTCAGTGGAGTGTTCATCTTCCTTAATCATTAACAAGCATAGATCAGCTCAATTTTAGCATGATTGCA
Source organism: Cariama cristata (assembly GCF_000690535.1). Classification (NCBI taxonomy): domain Eukaryota; kingdom Metazoa; phylum Chordata; class Aves; order Cariamiformes; family Cariamidae; genus Cariama; species Cariama cristata. The sequence continues at coordinate 54,753 of NW_009633901.1, forward strand.
AATATCTTCTTAGGAGAAACCAAAAGCCAGGATAATGGGATAAAAACGATTACTGTAAATCAAGATTAAGGGTCTGAATGGAAAATTGTACAGGATCTCACTAACATTGCTTTTTCTTTACATACTATTGTCAATCCCTTCATGTTCATAAACATCAACTTTACTTAACCTAACCTGGAAAATATGAAGGAAACAATTCCACTGTGAATTGTTATACGAACAGAACTGGAAGTATGAACACCAGTGACAATTTGGTGCTTCAATCTGAGAGGTTTTCGAAAGACTTTTTTTCCCACTTGAAAAATAGATAGGTAACATGGCAGTCAGCATGAAATTGAACCCTGAAACCTGGTTTTGCTGTGTGAAAGACAGACTTTGTACATGAACTGGGCATCTAGCATTTAGAAGATGTTCTGAGGAGGAGCCTTTAGGACGTTGATATGCCAATGTCTAACAAAAGTAATGTGTTTAATAACCCTACATGCAATGTGAGATAGATTCTTTCTCCAGCTGAGAAATGGCCCCAGAGAGTTACTTGCCAAGGAGAATGAGATAAAAGATTAAGAAAAATGTTCTATGGAAATCATTATAAATGCTTCGCTTATTAAAGAAATAGATAACATTCACTGTTTTATAACAGATTTGTAGCCAGGCATTGGAATACAATAAGGATGGCTTCAGTAGGAAAAATGGGGTTTCCTTTGTGTAAGACGCATTCTCACAAACAAAACTTTACACAAATCTGTAGTATGAGCACCACAGCATAGAAATGGAAATAGAGTCTGCCTGAAATAAAAAAGCGGTGAGGCAGTAAGAATTTTTTTAGAGAACCTATTTGAGCTGCTCTGTCAGATCATCAAGGTAGGACATTCACGGCCCAAGGTAGGATCACAGCAGGCAATTCTCTGCGCATCCTCACTACATACAGAGTTCACCAGAATGACTGACTCTAGTGATCCTGGCTCAGATTCAAGTGTCTGCACTGCTGGATCACACTGATGTTTGTTCCACGTAGTGGAAGTGGGCAAAGAACACAATTTTTCAGGAGGTCATGTATGTGTGTGGACATGTGTGTGTGTGTGTGTGTGTGTATGACTGGGCACAGAGAATCATTGTCTTAGCACCACATGATGCTGGCACAAACAATAAATCATTTGGGAAAGTATTGTAGGAGAACGTAACTGTTTATTGCAGATACCTGAGTGGTAATAGTCTGCCAATAAAATATATATATACCATTAGCTTTTTTGCTTGTGTTTGTTTCTGTGTTGTGGCTTCTGTTCCAAGTTCTGACAGGCTTGGAGAAGACATATTAGGACACTGACTTTTTCCAAATCTCCTCATGATGATAAATCCCATTTCAGCAAATAGTTGCAGGGCATGCAATGTAGCTGTGAGCACTAAGTCCTCTGCTTATATCAGGGGAGAAAGTGGTGAAAGTGCCATACAGAACAAAAGGCCAGTATGTCTGTATCGTTGCATTCAGGGAAGATTTATTCAAATAGTTCAGCAAGTGTTAGATTAAAGATGACTTTTTGAGCTGCATTTTCTACATAGATTTAGAATACTCATGGGTAATTCAACTCATAAGCATAGCTTATAGTGCCTCAAGAATTAGCCATATCTCAGTGCCTTTCAGAATTAATATCATCACAAAATCACCAGGTTTGAAGGATACTCCAAAATCTTGAGTCTGAGGAAAGACACAGAACACTAGATATAAACTTCAGCTCTGCCATTGAGTTGAAGTTGATCCACCAGCCGTTTAATAATGACACGAAAATCCAACAGTCAGTCCCTGGGAAGTGCTTCCATGGACCAGCTGTCACATTGAAAACCATTTTTTTCCCAAATTAAAATTGTCCAAGTTTTAATATGACATATACTACATTTTACTAGCATTTTCTATTTGGCTTTTGTGTCTTTTGTTATCTCTATGAGAATGTCAAAGATAAAGACTGGGAGGCGTAACTAATATCTTACAGGGACATGTGTAAAGGGCAGCATTTCCTTTCCCAACTGCATATTTCATTAAACTATGTCCTGAGTGATCCACTTAAGTAACACTCACAGGCACTGTTTTCCTGGGAGCAAGTATTTTTCAATTGTGCTTCTCTATCTTGCTTGGTGAGGATCCCATTTCCAGTATCTTATCAGACTTGTGGCCACTCCCAGCTGGCAGCTCAGGTTCTGCAGCTGAATTTTCACCTGATCATTGACTCCATTCCCAAGGACTACAATTTAATCTGGCAATGGCTGCTTTAGAGCCTGAGCAGGTGTTATCAGTCCATTTCTGATCTCTCATTTGTAGTGCAAAATTTATCAGACAAATTTAAGAAAAAACTTTCCTATCTCTGCTCTAGTCATTTAAATGTCTTGCTTTTCTTTCCAGTTGGTATATCAGGTTTCCCATTGCAAATAGATCTCCAGAGATCTCAGAATCCCAAATGCTCTTCTGAAATGGATCAAATGTGCATTTTTGGCATCCAGTTTTGTCTGTTTCTTATTTGCATTTGGCACCAGAAAAACTTCTGAGAAAATCTCCATCATCAGTTCTTATCAGTTACCTGCAGTGATCCTGTTGGCATGGGTCACTTTCTTCCTTTTATAGTCATTTATTTGTATTATTTGTTTCTTTCCTGAAGCTTACCTCTGCTGTCTGCTTTTTAACCACTTAACTTCGCTTAGACTTAGTTCAGAATAATGTTCTGTATTGCAAAAATTGGAGTGTATAGAGAAAGTCAGGTCTGAAAACGCAGGACCATTTCTTGTATCCCACTGTGAGAGGCTCACTATGAAAATGTACATTGGTAATCTTTACTTGCTGTGTTTCAGCTCAAGATGTTCACAGGAGACCATGAATACAGTAAAACCATCCATATTTGGTGCCTGTTCATCACTTCTCAGCCTAATTTAATGCCATTTGCAAACTGAAGTATTAAAGTCCCAGCTGATGCTCTTGGAAACGGATGTCTACATACAGGCATTCAGCAAATCCCATTGCAACAGGTGATACTCAGGTTCCAGGTGGTAATCATCCCACTTCATACACCAAGGAGAAGTATTTACCTCTTGACTTTCAGATTACAAAATCAGTTAACTGTAGATTACACACAAGAATGCCATTCTGAACATATTCCACATGGGAAAAAATTTACTATTTTCTTACAGGTTCACAAGATGTTTGCTTCTGAGAGGAACAGCTGTGAAATGAGAAGATTGTAAAAAGTGATGGTCAAGAGAGGGAGCAGAGGACAAAATTGATCCTGTCTTGTAGAAGAAATACCAAAGATGGTAGCACAGGTATTTTCATTATGATGATCACATCTAAGCCCATATCTTTTCTGATTTGTCTCCTTCCCTATTCAGCTCAGTTTTTGAGATGAATGAGCAAGAATTCATCCTTTCATATAATCATATAAAGTATGGTTAACTTTATAGCACAGTGAAACACTGGAGAAGTGTTAATTTTTTTCTCATGAATTTCTTGATAGTGAACAAGTTAAGACTGTAGAAAAAAAAATGTGGTAAGTCTTCAAATATAGGGGCAATCTGCGTGGATCTGGAGTGGTTTTCCAAACACTTACAGCCTCAGGAGAAAAGGTTTGTGAATGTTAAGTTTGTACTTTGGCCATGAATAAATGCACCAGTGAAGTCTCTTTGCTGTACATAGATATGGCTGCATATGCAAAAAATACAGCTTACCTGTAAATACAACATATGTAGGAAGCTGTTAATGGTCAATATACATTCAGGGAAACACTGGAGCCTGGTATATAATTACATATAGTATTGAGCTGCATTAAAAAAAAACATCTATAGCATTGATTATTCCCTGTACTTGAAACCCAGTTGGGAGATGAAAATTTCCACAGAGTATAGCAGTTTATTGGTAAGGTAGAGTACCCAATTTTGAGTCAAAATTACTAGTGAACCACAGCCTGCTTTGGCTTTCTACTGGTATTTGAAAGCTGTTCACAATATTCTTAACGATGGTTTATCAATATGGGAATTCATTCTCCCTCTATAACTTTTCCCAAATAACCACCACCTGTTCCCCAATGAAGAGGCCAGAATGTTTCTTCTGGCAAAGGTGTTTCTAATGGGACATATGCAAAAAAAATTAGGGGAAGAGAAGTTCGCCTGTTTTCGTTCTACTGTGGAACTTGTTGACTGTGCATAAAGAAGGCTTTTAAGTTTCTGAAGGTTTGTGTGTTGTATATCTAATTGGTGGAAGCATACTTAAAGGTCTAATTAGACATCCTTTTACATAGGCTGTTGAAATGGAGACAACGTAGTTATTTACCTGACTCACAGTGGAGAATTACAAACATGTCATATCTTCTGTTTTTCTATTACTGTCTAATTCAACAAGATTCATACCATATGTTTAACTTGTCCCCTCTTCTTAAGTGCCTAATCAACCTAAGGCATATACGTTTTCCAAAAATTATTCACCTACTCTATCATTTCAGATTTTAAAGTGGACCTATTATTTTATGCACTAAATTGGAAGAGTAAATTTTCACGTTGCATGAAGACTTAATTGTGCAACTCTCATTAAAGCTAATGGAGATTGTGTTGTTAAATCACGCCGTGCGGAACATTCCATATTCCCTTAAGTCTCCTTATGTTGCCGGACTGGGAAAAGGCTGCACTGCCAAGAGACGTCTGTGTATATACTTCAGCGAGGATCTATCTAGCAGGCTTAATTTTGTTTTCAGGTCTGAACCCAAGCACTTGAATAATTGGTCTCATATGTGTAATCAAACTAAACCAGTCCTTTTGAGTTCAGGAGAATTAGTAAATTAAATAGCCAGATTTAGTTCAAATTAGCAATATATTGCCTTTCTGTGGGATTTGGCCCAAGAGAAAAGGTACCTGTAACAACGTGCAGACATGGTCCCTTTGTTTGTGCTTATAAGCACCTCTGTAAAACCAGGCAAGTGAATTTTAAATGGTTGGAGCGAGTGAACTATTTGGGTCTAATTGTCCAAAGCTAACTTCATTCTTTCCTACCCTTTTCAATAGTTCTTTTGATATTTTTATTCACATTACAGATTTCAGTAAAAATTTGGCCCTTAAAATAATTTTTTATTCAACTGAGATGACTAGTTATCTTTGCTTTATGTCGTCTTTGTAGGG
>NW_009633901.1:59928-68695 GCF_000690535.1 Cariama cristata
AAAGATATTTTATGCTGATTTCAAATTAATCTGAATTAAAGGTAATCTCTTTCACTGTAGAAATAAGACTTTAAAAGGAACTCCGTTCGATCTGTATGTGGAAGTATTACTTTTCATTTCAGCTACACTAAATACTTTCACCTATCTATTAAGAGGAATCACCTGAAATTTATATCTGTAGATAGATAGATAGATAGATAGACAGATTGATCTTTTCAGTTGAGGCACATTCATGTGTTTGATGTTGAATATTTACTATAAGGTCTTAATTTTAAAAATCTGTTCTAGCTCTGGAATAAAATCAGATTATTGAAGTAAGAAGTAAGCACATAATAGCAAAAAAATAGTCTTGATTGTGATTGTAGAGTTCTAGCACAGAACTATATTGATGAGGATACCACTTGCACTAAGATCAACAAGGGGGTACTGTGTTCGTACTGTGTTCCTTTTTTGATGTGCCCCCTAGTAGGCTCTCATGACCAATTCCTGCCTGAACTGCTAAGGAACTCTTTCAAGATTGAAAGGAAGGATGGGCAGAAGAAGTGGGGAAACATGCTCTACTTCATTAGCAAAAAACCAGGAATAACAATTAGGCCTCAAATAAGTGCTCTGCAAGGGAACTTTTTGACATATCCAGGACACAGGGATCTCAGCTGAGTATGAGAATTACCCCACATCCCACAGCTACTTTGCTATGTGTATGTAAAAATTAAAAATATCAGGAGTTTGTGGATAAGTCCTTGTTATCCATCATTTTCCCTCTTTTTTGGTTGGTGCCAACATATATTTCAAATGTAGGTAGCCCTGCTTGACCTAGGTCTGCTCTCTCTCCCACTCTAGGTTACCAGTATCATAGGACTTCCAAAGGAGGGAAATTTGCCACCTCCCCTGCTGCTCTATAGAACATATGGAAGTGTATCATAAATAGAAAAGCGGCACGATGGTCAAAGGACACACATGCTGTGTTATTAAAGAAGGCAAAAGCATTCTGTATTGAGCCTAGAGAAATGAAAACAGGATAGACATGATTGCTGTGTATTGATTGAGTAAGCTCAGGAGACTGCTCAAGATGCACATTTTCCCCAAGAGCAAAAGAGCTATTGAAATGCCATCTCCTGTAAGTTTATTTTCTTCCATTTCCTTTTGGCAGTACCCACTAACATCACACTTTGCTCTATCGCAATTTTCTTTCTTAGCATATTTACTCAGAGTCCTACTGCAATCTTTCTCCCTCTTCCTGCCTCTGCACGCTTTATTCTCCCTTCCATAGCCCAAGTCTCTCACCAGTACCTTGTAGCCCCCTGTACATGCTTTACACATCTTCTTGTTGACATGTGGGCAAAAAGCAAATTGTTAGGGTTAATGCAGACATGCTGACAGGCTTCTATCAAACACAGTGAAATAGGACATCCTCTGCTCTGCTGTAGTGGCAAGAACCTCTCACTTCTAGCAAGCTGATGACTTTTTAACAGGACTAGTAGGAATCTGCTGTCTGCAAGACAGCCCCCTGCCCCTTGTTGTATTTTCTTGAAAATCTCCAGCAATTCAAAACAAAAAGCCCACTTGCACAAGCCTCCATCTCTCTGGAAAACATCCTAAAAAAATAATATAATGTTACAACAACATTTGGAAATAAACTGATCAAGAATACATTTCAGGCTGGAAATGACAAGGAAGTTTTCATCTTTTAGGGTATGATTTGAAGGCAGCCTTCTGACATAAGTTGCGCAGAACAAGAAACAGATTTTTAAGGTGTAGTTTGATAACATTTCTAAAAAGCAAGCTTTGCACAATGTGGCAGAAGACAGGATATGATATCCCAGTATGTTCCTTCCAATTTCATACTCTTCTGATATTTGCTCTGTGATTTAACACCTCATTCTTAAAGTGTCATCCAGCACCATCAAAATACAGACCGAAGCAAAGGATTGTTCTCTCATAATCTTAAATCATAAAATAGTAATTTCCAGGAGCAAATTAATTCAGAACTGATGAACCCATGGATCTGGACCTTCACCTGGGGATGGGGTAGAAATGTTATGCTTCTTACTAGGAAGCCAAAGAACCAGCAGGGAGTCTTTTTCAAAGAACACTTTGAAGTGTTGTGTGAAGCTTTTATTTCTTCTGGATCCAGACTAATTTTTGGCTTTATTGTAGCTTTTAGCTTACATGGGTACCAACTGTCATTAACTGCCAACTGCTATTAAAGCCTCATCTGAGTTGAGATATGTATCTTTAGCATTCTGTGATCACATGGAGCTCACAGACCTGTCCTGAGTTCAGAGAACAGATGAAACAAGAAATAGCCAGGAGGAATCAAAAAGATTGAAGAAAAAGTCATAAGAATACACTGTACTTGGGTATCTTAATGACAGGCAACTGAAACGAATTTGACTACTATCTAAGATTCCCTCTGTCAAAACTCTCTGTGTCAGAATTAATGAGTTTCTCTAGTTTTTTATGTTCCCTTATCTTGCATCCAGGATGATTCAAAATCCCTGCCAGCTGTAGGACCTCCGATACTGCTTTTCTTCTTAATTTGAAAAACAATCTGCTGTGCACTTTTGTATGTTTTTGTGCCCCTTAATAAAGACCTGAAGAACTTCAGAATAGAAATCGCTCATGAAGTCTTCTACAAGCCATTTAATCAGTTTTTCTGTAGTTTATGATGTATGCAAAATCAATTAAAACAGTCTCTGACTCACGACTCGTTGTTTTCCTCTGTTGTAAATCAACCATTGCAAAGTTTATAGCTTGTTTCTCTTATCATTGAAATTTAAGGTCCAGCTAATGGAACCACAAACATTTTGCTGAGATTTGTGCCTTTCCCAGTCTTCAAGCTAGGTAGAATAGTGCATGTTCACTTTTGAAATGGAAATATCAATTGAAACCATCAGATTGCAAAAGCAACCTTAACACAACTCAGTAGATGGCACTTTTCATTCTGCACTGATATAAATGAAGGCCCCAGCATTGTGTTTTTAAAGATACTGGAACGAAACATGAACTGGCAATAAAGTGCTCAAGTTAGTCTTAGTCTGGGATGAAGAACTAAGATCACAAGCTACTTACAGAGCTTAAATTGACCATATTGTAACTGAGAAGGGAGAGCCTGTAGTTCATAAAAGCCTAGTCAAATTAACTCAGGTACTAACAGTAATACAGCCTGTGCTGAAGATCATGAAATCATGGCTTTATGAAGCACTGTGGTACCCAACAAGTGGCTGATGTTCATGTTGCTATGGTTTTGCTGTTCATCAGATCCAAGCTGCTTAGATCAAAACTACCTGAGACTAGTCTTTTTCCAACCATAGAATAAAATTACATACAGATTCCATGATGTTTTTATAAGACGTGGGCCTTGTTCAGGCGTTTCCAGTCAGCAAGACTATATCTTGTCCATGTGAATATGAAATATTTTTGCATACTATCTGTAATGCTTTTCCCTGTGTCCTACTGTTTTATGTTACTATTTATTTTTCCTCATGTCTGGCAGTTGTATTTCAGTATCTCATGAACTGATTCATTTTTATCACACATCTGAAGTTCTTTATATTCATGTCTGAGATATGAAATTCAATGCTGGCAATCTAAAACACAGAATTTAAGATTCAAGTGTAGTGTTCATTTTGCCCCATACTTTGGTGAGATTTCTAAGAAACCTTAAGTTACCTTGTTTAAACACTTGTTTAAAGAAGCCATCCAGAAGGACCTTGACAGGCTTGAGACGTGGGCCCATACGAACCTCATGAAGTTCAACAAGGCCAACAGCAAGGGTCTTGCACCTGGATCAGGCCAATCCCAAACACAAATACAGGCTGGGTGGAGAATGGATTCAGAGCAGCCCTGAGGAGAAGGACTTGGGGATCTTGGTTGACGAGAAGCTCAACATGACCCAGCAATGTGTGCTGGCAGCCCAGGAAACCAACCATATCCTGGGATGCACCAGAAGTGGCATGACCAGCAGATCGAGGGAGGGGATTCTGCCCCTCTCCTCAGCTCTGGTGAGACCCCCCCGCAGTACTGCCTTCAGCTCTGGGGTCCTCAGCACAAGAAGGACATGGACCTGTTGGAGCAGGTCCAGAGAAGGGCACAAAAATGATCCGAGGGCTGGAGCACCTCTCCTATGAAGACAGGCTAAGAGAGTTGGGGTTGTTCAGCCTGGAGAAGAGAAGGCTCCAGGGAGATCTTAGAGCAGCCTTCCAGCACCTAAAAGAGGCCTACAAGAAAACTGGGGAGGGACTTTTTACAAGGGTGTGTAGTGATAGGACAAGGGACAATGGCTTTAAACTGGAAGAGGGAAGATTTAGATTAGATATAAGGAAAAAACTCTTCACTGTGAGGGTAGTGAGGCACTGGAAGAGGTTGCCCAGAGAAGTTGTGGATGCCCCATCCCTGGAAGTGTTCAAGGCTAGGGTGGGTGGCGCTTTGAGCAGCCTGGTCTAGTGGGAGGCGTCCCTGCCCATGGCAGAGGGTTGAAACTAGATGATCTTTAAAGGTCCCTTCCAACCAAAACATTCTGTGATTCTATCATTCTATGATTCTATGGACACTTTAAAAAATCTCTCATGCACCCTAATTTGCAAATCTACGTAAAAATAATAGTAAACAGGAACCCTCAGACGTGAGTAGGTAAGCACGTAGCATTCTTAGGTTTTCTTGAGCTATCAGGATAAGTGAGTCAGGATTAGACTTTTATTTATTCTCTTCAAAGCTTTTCTAACTTCAGAAAAGTGCGAACTGAGACACTTACTGCCTGCTACCACTATGAAGAATACTCTGACAATGCAGGATAAGTAGTCTATTAAAAACTGATCAACTAGTAGTAATATTTGCAAAGTAATTCTATTTGCTAAGAACTTTATGCTATGGAAAAAAACTGGGCTAATATGTCAATAAATATCTCTGAAAATGTGACATCAAAGGTATGTGATATGTCTAGAGAGCAGGCTTATCATCTTTTCCCCTTGTTCCTCCTGTTAGATTAACAAAAATCTCAGATAGGTTAATGCTCAGTTTACACTTTCCAAGTCCTCCAAATGAAATCCCCTGCTCTTGCCTCAACATTTCCAAACTCCAGATTGGAACTGGCATTCGTTCGGCAACATATGGTTGATCTAATGGAAATAAAGATCTAGGAGAGGAGGGCAGCAGGGATATTGGACAAGGATTTCATAGGGAGATTGGAAATGTGAACCAGTAGGCACCAAAAATTAGGCATGTCATTATGTAATTAGAGAATGTATCATGGTACAAGACAAAATAAGAAAGACTGAACAGACATATTGGCAGATCATATTGGTCAATGCGGTTCTTTGATGTGCTGCTTATATCTTGTCACCGGGGAAGGGAATCTGAAAGCGTGCCAAGAGACATGGGACTTTCTCCAGGTACTTCTACCTACTCTTCTCTAAAATATTTTTCAGGACAAAATCATTCCAGACCCATCTTGGTCTCACAAATTGTGTCTTTATAAGTTCAGAGTCATGATCATTTCTAAGATCATAGCATTATTTGCAAAAGTAAAACTGGTTAAAGTTTCTCAGTCTTTAGAATGTTTATTTTTGCGTTGTTGATTCAGTCATTACATAGGCAATAACCCTCATTCATCATAAACCTACTGCTACAAAATTTTGCTTATTTGGAGGCTACCTCACCTTCAGTGTCTTCAGAAAGGACTTTATGGTGTTTGCTACTTCTCAGATGCAGTGGAGAAGTCTCTATCCCTTTCCCCTGGTGAACAACTTCACACAACTAGGCTTCAAGCACCTCTTCATACCATTTGATGGATTTTGAACTTTCCGAGTCTAATGGCTAAGTATACAAACACCTCAGTCCCGGGGCAGTTTGTTGGAGGCACTCGGGATTTGGTTTCTGTCATATATTACATCCCCAGGACCTCCTAAAAATGTTTGAGAAACCTCTGCAAAAGTCTGAAGAGATTTCATCCCCCTGTCAGATCTTTCATCTGTCAGATCTTGCCTAGTCATGCTGGGCCAGTGGTGACCTGCACTTCTGTTATATGCTACAAACAGAGTTCAATGCAGAGAGATAACCCATGCCAGGGCTGGTGATAGACACCTTTCTCTTAGACATTTCTCTCACTCGGTACATGCACAGGAAGTCTCTTTTTACTTCTGAAAGCCATTGTCCATGTCTGTTGATGCACATGCTTCATATTCCTGTTTCTCATGGACAGCCTCAGGCTCCCTGATTTCCCAAGGAGGCCAACTACAGCGTTACTGTGCTAGAAACCTTACTCCTGTGAAGCACGTACCAGTCATTCCTCCTGCACCTCAAGGGCCAGCACATCAAAGCAATGATAGCCAGAACCATCCCAGCACCTTACATTGAAAAGTAATGGGGTAGGAATACCTCTCCACTTTCCTGGAAGGCAGTTTGTCTTTAGGACTGTTGCATCCAATATCAAATTCAACTACTAGTAGTACCTAATTCTTTGAGGTTTCGAACACAATGTTAGGTCACCAGCTGAACCTTTTCAAGAGAAAGCAAGAGCTAAGACATATTCTCATATCCCTGGGTAAAGACTGCAAAGATCCTCTCCATCTCCTAAGCTAACAGGAAAAGCCATCCCTCTGTGATCTGTCTAGGTTATCTTTCCCCTGATACTGCAAAGACAAAAACACCTGTGGTTGTGAGGAGTAAGGATGCATGTATATTAGTAGTGTGAACAGGTGAGTAGACAATATTTCTCAAAAATTCCTATTTAGTAATTTGTAAATAATGTCTTTCCAGTTAAAAAATACTATTGCATTTATTTTTGAAAGCTTTTTTTTGCACGTTTTGCTTATGACAGATACACTTTTTTCTTAATGCTTCAAAACTAGGTCATTAATTTCTACCAAAAATTTTACATTTTAGAAAGAAAGCTTTTATTGCAATGCTTACAAAAAGCTGTTCAGAGTCTATTCTAGGTGGTGATTTGTTTAATTTTCCTGTAACTGCCTGTATTAATATGCAAAAAAAAAATTTTATCAACCTATGCTAGAAAAAGATAGCATATACATTTTTTTTTTTTTAAATTGTCTTCTTTTTTATTTTGTTGTCTTTGTACCACAGGCAGGACTTTGCAGATGTATAATTTTGGTGCCATGCCTACTATTCATGTACAGATCTTTCATACAGCAGAAAGAGCGAAGAAAAAATAGATATTCTTAAAAGTAGAAAACAGGCAGTGAAGTCAAAAATGTTAACAGAGAGTTGTGGAAATACACAATACATTAATTTGACTCTCTAACTTTATGAACATTTCATTGAATGAAGCAAAACAGGACTACTTTCTTGCATATCTTCTTAACACTAACCTTTCAGCTTCTCCTCTTCTTGAAGTGTTAAATTTGCTAAATTTGTAAAAAAAAAAAAGGGGGGGAAAACTGTCAGCACCAAATAACATTTGTAGATAAATGGGAATAGTAACAAAATTAGAAGAACATTCTTTGATCCCTAAATTACTATGAAGACCTCATGCTAATGCCAGTCGAATGAACCTAATTCACCTTTCTTACTCTTACTATATCAGTTGTCATGAGGAACAATTATTAATGGATTATGAGGTTCTTATATACTGCAATAATGGAAAATAAAAAGCACCTGCTGTTATGTTTCTTTGTGCTGAAATAGATTTCCATCTTCTATTCTACTCTCTTAAATCTATTTGATATAAACTATACCTAAAAATTCAGGAATTAACTTTGCATTTTCTCAATGGAGATGCTTTGTATGTGTTTTTGACACAGTTCAAAACACAGATTTTATCACAGAGAGAATAGAAATCCTCAGTCTAGAGGCTTTTTAAACCAAGTTACACCTCATTCCTAAAGAGTATAAATTTTTTTTGTTCAAAAATTAGACACATTTTTATTACTATACCTACCTTTTGTAAATATGACTAATCCTGCGTGCTCATTCCTAAATACCACAGGTGCTCAGTGGAGATTTCAGTAGTTCTCTGATTTTCTCCTGGTCAACACCAGCTGCATGGATAACACTGGGAAGTTTCTGCCTTTCAAGTGAGTGACAGATGAGAAGAGAGGCTGAGAGAAATCCACTTGCAGAACTTTGCTTGCTGTCACCATGTTTTACCTTACAGCTGCAACCCCTGTTTGTGACAGGTTGCCTGACATCTGGCATTCACTAGCAAAATCACATTTGGCTTTCAAAGTGCCTTGGACTCTCCAGTGCACTAATGTTTGTATGTCCTTTATATGTGCTCCAGGATGGAGATTGCCTCCTTTTATAGAATCATAGAATCATTTGGACTGGAAGGGACCTTTAGGGGTCATCTGGTTCAACCCCCCTGCGGTGAGCAGGGACATCTCCAACTAGATAAGGTTGCTCAGAGCCCCATCCAGCCTGACCTTGAATACCTCCAGGGATGGGGCTTCCACCACCTCTCTGGGCAACCTGTTCCAGAGCTTCACCACCCTCATTGTAAAAATTTTTTTCCTTATGTCAAGTCTAAATCTACCCTCTTTTAGTTTAAAACCATTACCCCTTGTCCTGTCACAGCAGACCCTGCTAAAAAGTCTGTCGCCTTCTCTCATATAGGTCCCCTTCAGGTATTGGAAGGCCGCAATGAGGTCACCTCGAAGCCTTCTCTTCTCCAGGCTGAACAACCCCAACTCTCTCAGCCTGTCTTCATAGGAGAGGTGCTCCAGTCCTCTGATCATTTTCATTGCCCTCCTCTGGATCTTCTCCAACAGGTCCATATCTCTCCCGTGCTGAGGGCTCCAGAGTTAGATGCAAT
>NW_009633902.1:0-11737 GCF_000690535.1 Cariama cristata
CAACAACTAAACCATCAGCATGGTATCAACAATATTCTCATACTATATCCAAAAACACTGCACTGTGCCAGGTACTGGGAAGAAAATTAACTCCATCCCAGCCGAAACCAGGACACCTTTCAAAAACTCTATTTATGCATGTAGATACATTCTATGAATAAGTATACCAGTATACTTTCTTTACAACTTGGGGGATGGCGGAGAAGAAGGGCATATTCTTATTTCCCTCCTTGGAAAATGTTGATCCAAGAAACCCATAATGTTTTCAAAAAGCATACACTTTTAGATGAATCTCATCTAAACCTCATATATTCTTGTAAAAAAGTCAACAGAAAAATCTATTTCTAAAACTACAGTTTCAATTATTTTCTTAGTTAAGTCATTTGTGTTGGAGACACAAGACAGTCTAACACAATGATGTAAGACTGTATTTGCGCACAACTGGTTTTTTGTTAATTGAGTCTTTGCAGAGCTGGGCCATTGACTTTGTTGAAGCTTTTTTCTTTCTTAAATCTAATGCTGGGCAGAAGCCAGACCTCTATCTTTGCAGAAAGACAGTGACAAATGGGAGTCCTCTACGCTGAATGACAGTAGTATACAAAATCTATAACTCTTTCCAATACATTAGTGAGTGATTGCCCTTGTTTACCATAATCCACCCTTCCCAAGCAATGACCCTTACAGCATAATCTTAAATGAGAAAACGTAACCACACCTCAGCCTTAAAATAATGGACTGATGAACGTTTTTATGCTTCTTCCAGGCAAGCAGAAAAAAAAAAAGCAAGCAAACACCCCAACAGATTTTGTATTTACTTCTAAGTATCAGAAAAGCAATGACTAACAGACAATGGAGATAGCTGAAGACCGATCATGCAGCTAGAGACATACTTTCTCCAGTGACAAAACCAGTTGATGAGGACCTCACCCCACTATTCTTCACAGCAGTTCACTATCATTCAGCTGGGCAAATAAGACTGTTCTAAGTCTGCAAACTTCAACCAAACAGCTGAGTGGTAGGAGTTAAAAAAAAGAAAAAAAATCTGGTGGGCAGGAGAGGAGAACGTATCAGAAAATATTTGTGTAAGTATTCTCCCAAATAACTAAAATGTAACGTTCCATTAACATAGAGGCAGGACTCACTTTAAGAGGCTGATCAATTGGTTGGTTTCAATCTTGTTTTTCCCCAACCAGAAAATGAGATATCATTAATCTGAAACAGCTGTTCTCAAAATTTATTCATGAAGAATGTCACCAATGTATGACTATTTCCATAACAAGAAACTTAAAAACTGATGCAACAGGGCACATTTGCATTGCTACTTGAGGTATAGCTCAGCTACCTAAGTTATCTGAGGTGCACATTTTAGCACCCAGAATGTGACAACATGTCTGTTAAAATCACAAGAGCAGCCATTTCAGGTTTTTTGCAGTTAATAATCCTGCCAAGGTTGAACCCAGCGAGATTATTTTGTGGCAAATCTAAAATGCCTGATTTTCAAAGTATCTCCATATAGTTTGTTATGGGTTTTTTCCCCTTTTCTTTTCTTAACTACTTCCAGACAACCTATACTGCTTCTCTACCAGTGCAGACATACCAACACCACAGGATTTCCCAGTCTGCAGTACCAGTGCAGCTGAGGCTGTAGTACAGAAGAGATGCGAAATACGTGTGCTGCAAAGGCAGGTAGTCTTCCTGCAGCATCAGCCAGCTATTTGTTATGGCTGGTGAGTTAAGCCTAGTTTAATTTAAAGATTATGTGACAAACATTTTAGACTTTGTAAGTTAATTTCTTTCCGATTTCTTGTGGGAAGTAAGGGATAAAGAGGTTGTTTTCAATGTGCCCTGTCCAATAGTGAGAGGACATTTTCTTTCACAATCTAATTAACTCAAGCAGAAATATTTTAATTCTGAGTAGTGACCTTAAGCTCAGCGTTCTGCTTTTTCAGAGCTTCCACAGTGTAGGAAATTTCTTTCCATGACTCAAGCTTAGCTTTTGCTTGTTCAAGAACCTGCTCAGCTTCTTGTTTAGCTTCTAGCCACTGTGTTGAATCCTTTAACATCTCATGAAGCTGCTGTCTCCGGCTCTGGAGGTGTCCATGCACTTCATCCCACTGGCTCTGTATCTTTTCAACTGGTGAAAGACAAACGAAAAACAAAAGCTGAGTCACTTAAAAGGTTTTTCTTTCTTTTTTGTTTTTTTTTAAGAGAATAAAAAATAATATTTAAATCTTTCTAGAATGGTCTATATTGGAGAGCTGTTGTACTTTTAAGCTGCAATTGCAACTAAGTTTCATTTAACAAAGAACAGACAAACTGTTCTGGGTCACACAGTATGACACTACGGTACACAGCATGTATTTCGCTGCATATGCAGCCAGAAATTCCAGGTTCATTCCTCAAAAAGCATTATGAAACAGGATCACATTTGAGAAAAAGCATCAGCAATAATCTTTCATTCTTACCAAACCAACATAAAGTTTAATATTCTCTGAAGAACAAGTCCTTTAGGGACTTCAGTAATATTAGTTAAAGATTTATTGCAGGATATAATTAATGGCTATACTTTCCTATTTTATTAAGGCAAACGTTAGCAGATTGCAAAGGCTAAAAAACTTTCTCATATGTTCATGTTAATTATAAAGTAACAATTAGCTTTATCCACTATTTGAAAGAAAAGTGATTCGTGGGAATTTAATAAGTGTTGGCTAGCATCCAGCATCAGACTCATCCATAGTAGCAGTTGAAGTTTGACAAAAAAACCCAAAGCAAACAAAAACCAAAACTCCACAAACAATAAAATCTTTGCACCGCATGAAGAAACAGGCATCTTTTTAACTTTTTTTTTTTAATCCCCCTGCAGTTAGTCAGCACAAACTAATTCTCAGTATTTTCTTGAAGACTGCCTCCCTACACTGAAAATTCACAGGCCTTCTAGGGAGGGGAACAGAGATTCCTAG
Organism: Cariama cristata; assembly: GCF_000690535.1. Lineage (NCBI taxonomy): Eukaryota > Metazoa > Chordata > Aves > Cariamiformes > Cariamidae > Cariama > Cariama cristata. Next base: position 2,961 of record NW_009633902.1, read on the forward strand.
AGCGCTCAGAAAGCAATGGAAATTATCACTGAGTGGCAGTTCCACCAGTGACCCTGTCACTGCAGGGGTGACTCCAGAATGGCAATGCTGAAGCAATGCTTCAGCAGGGAAAGGAGGCTTCTACCTAGCAGTGCTCTTCCTTCTTCCAGAAGGAGGGATAAAGATCTTTCCATGGACTCAGCTGAGGTTTAGAGAAAGAGAAGAAAATCTTTCAGCATCCCCTGCTCAAGCCTAGGGAGAAAAACTGTTGAGTAAGCACGCATAGCAGCATGTTCAAGTCAAAGGAAACGCAAAAGGAGCTGAAGAAACCGAACTGTAAAACACAAAGCACAATCACAGCGAAGCAAGCATAGCCTCAGCCCCAGCCACTTAAATTTAACCTGAAGCAAACTGAACCCTTAATTTTAGAAAGCTGTATATGAAGGTCACAAAAGAAAAACTCCTTTCTGTGCCCTATCTGGATGAGGATTTCTTTCTGATGTAAGCTTTAAGGTGCACTTGAAACAACAACGAGATTGTGGTCTACAGGAGGGGTGAATAACAGAAGTGTTCTTGAGCTGCTTAAGTAAAAGCTCTGTGCTACGGCCACAGCCTGTTGCTCAAGGGTTGTGCTGGAGGTCGAGGGAACAAAGAGTGCCCAGACACTCTCCACAGCGGTGCTGGCATGTGGGCAATAGCTGCCACCTATTTCTTCCAAATAACTACTCCAGCTCTTCCCCCTTAGACCCTTGAGACATTCAGTGTTCTCTTTCGATTCCTGGCAACCTGGAGATTTTGGTAAATGGCTGACAAAAGTATAATAGCCTGTTTATGTCAGCTGTCCATGAAAAAAAATAAAAATCTCACCTATTTTTGTTTTATTATAGGTTGGTTTGTTTGCTGGCATGGGTTGGGGTTTGTTTTTTTTTGGAGGGTGGTGAGGATATTAAGAGATGTACGAAAACTCTGTTGCAGAACTGTTTCAGAAGAAAACTGGGTCTACAACTATATTAATTCTTCATAATAGCAGCTTTTAATAAGAAATGCTGATACTTCTTATCAACAAAAATCAAAATATTTACAGATGGATCTGTTCCATAATGTCTCATGAGGTAAGACATATTAGCAGTCCTTCTCTAGGGACCGTGCTTCTGTGCTTTTTTCAGCAAGGCTGAGTTTTTCATCACATACCACAGACCTGGTTATGCCATGATGACCAATTCTCCCACCCAAGAGGGGAATGAGGCTGCACAATGAAAGCTGTATTCAGGACATTTCAGCCGTCCATTTACACAAGTGACTATGAACACACAAGCTCTAAATGTACAAAACATATTTCCTCATGAAAATACTTGTGTTACCTCCCTCAAAAAGGGACAAGAAAAGCTTCTGACAAGGATGCTTAAAAATAACATGCATAATAGTTTTGCTTTGTTACAGATTGGAATTAAAGAGTTCAGGAAGTTACTGGTAATCTAAACCAAAAAAAATTAAAATGTTGTTTTCTTGAACCAGTGAGTGACAAAACGAACTTAACAAAGTACTTCACTTGGGGATAAACACACCATGACATCTACATAATTAATCTGGCTTTTCTGAGCTAGAATATACCAATATACCAGTGCAGTACTGTGTCAGACAAAATATGCAAAGATAATTTATGAGAGGCCCTTCTAATTAGGACAACATTATTTAGTTTGAGGTAACATAAAAATCCCTTCATTACTGTAAGTCTACATCTTCTAAATGATGCTCCCATTTGAATGCGGACTATTGATTGGTTTTTGAATAACAAAACACCCCAAGCCTCTAAAGCTTAGAATATGAGAATTCACTTCCAAAATGAACTGAAAACCAGCGTCCTTATGTACTTTGTCCCAGTGGATACTCTTTAGTGGGATATTTCCTACAGAAGGAAAGGTGAATACCACTTATAGATCTATGCCAAACAAAAAAGTTCAGAAATTCCAATTTGAGTGTGTATTGTGCTAGAACTGATCCCAGCAACCCACGAAGCCCTCACCCGCAGCTAATGAGTTACTGACTGCAGATGAGAAGGGTAGGAGAATTGCTACCAAACACTGTTGTCAGACAGTTCAACACTCAACCCTCCCAGTTCAACACTCCACTCTCTCAAACGAATAATTTACAGCATGGTGAGATTCTACCAGTGTGCAATTTCAATTTCCTTTTTTCACCACTACTGTTCACTAGCTGTTCAACAGTGATTATATCACCGAGATGGACAAAAGCCATTCTGCTGAACTGACCGCAGATTTAGTAAGTTATTAGAAGCAATAACAAAGCAGGAAACTGCATTTAAAGCAATCAAACACAAGATAGCTACTTTTCAATCTGGTTATCATTGATTTAGTATATTGAGGAAAGAACAATCTCAGCAAAGGAGACTGCTGGCTTAAGATTCAGTTTTTGTTTATTAAAAAGAACTTTTATACTGTTTTTTTCATGCTGTAGGTATAATAGAGAAACAACAAACAAAAATAAATCTCTTTTTCTCTGTTAAGAGTTCATATCATTGATAAGTCAAATACAACTCTCTTCAGTAAGAGAGTTTACTCTGCTGTTTATAATATAACAGCAGTGGAAACAACAGAAAAGGAGTCGAAGAAGCAGCTGTCAGTCACAGGAGAAATAATGTTCATGTTACTGTAAGTTGTATTTAGCCTACGCAAATGAAAAAAGCAATCGTTCCACGCCAGTTTGATAAGTCCACTGAATCCAGTGCACACTCTAAAAAAAAAAGTGAAGAAGGAAATGAATAGCAATAGAATTTGCAAGGTAGAAAACCTCCACTTTTCTTGTCCAACAGATTACCTTAACTGCACTCATTTTGCTCTGTAGGAGAGTGCTTTTCAAAAGCATTATTGTCAATATATTGACATTTTCCTATAAAAGTAATTTTTTCACTGTAGGTTCATAGATTTCAAGACTAGAGGGACTAATGCAATCTGACCTGCTGCAGAATACGACTGGAGAACAGCAGAATTACGGACAGTTATAATTCATGGTACCAAAAGAAGCTGCTGATGCACTGATATTCCTTAGCTGAAAAACGAAAAACGTTTTGTATGCATCTTTGAGGGTTTCAATTTACTTACATCTTGCAACAATGATCATGATTAAAAGCCACACTGAGCTTGAAATCTAGTCAATTCTGAAAAATGACTTATGAATAGTTTCATATTTTGGTCATAATCTCTCAAATCTTATGAGTCCACCCCCACCCCTTTGTAGCAATATGAAACACCCAATGCATTGAAAGAAAAAAGAGTAACCAGGATCTTTACTCTTAGGGTACCGAGCAGCCTTTAAACACTACGGCTGTACAGAACGGCTGTCACTGATAAATGATACGCACATGAAAGCATAAAAAAGAAAACATGGTACATCCTCTGCCAACTGTAACAACCTCCGTTGTCAGTGTCAGGTATAACAGGTTAAGAAACCGGCGGGCGAGGCTGTTGTAGTGCTACCGAACTGGAGGCAGCCCTGCGCTGCAGGGGGTTTGCAGGACCGCAGGCCCCCGCCAGCACCACGGGCAGAAGGCCCCAAGAGACGGCAGTGTGCCGAGTACTGAGAGACTGCAACATCAGAAAATGCTGAACACACAAAAAATGGAGATTTTTGGGAGGGATAGGTTAAAAACAGCCCAAGCCCAACACTGTCAATGGCTGCCCTAGAAGTATACTACCACAGCTTCAAAGCTGTGAAGACAGGATTTTTTTCAAGTATATGCTACCCTGAAATTTACTCCTACATCTCCCTAGAGTTTAAGTCCTTTACAAAGTTGTTTTCAAAGGTTAGTACACATTTTAAGCTTCATCTTTGAATAGTCTGCCAGGTTGGATTTATTTCTGTTGGAGTTGGAGCCCCATAATATATTTTTCTTTGAATGTTCTGGATGGCTAATTGTTACATATTTCGTCTTACTTCATATGCTTTTAACTAATCTATACTTCTATCCATATGAAGTTTAGTTTAGTCAATCTTTTGTGGCCGTATAGAACACTAGCTTTTCCAATCCTAAAAATTTTAAGTTTGTCTTACTAAACAGTGGGCAGGTTTTCTGAGAAGAACGATGGAGAAACTAGAAAACACAAATTTAAACAGAAACATACTAGGTTACTGGACTTCTTTTACACTTTTCCCTTTCTTCCACTGAAGAGCATAATTTCCCACATAATAGGGATAAACAAATTATGAGGAAAAAGAGATGTTTTTCATGGGGGCACAAGATCATTCTGAAGGCACAACCACCACACACTACACTCGCGGCTTTCTGATGCTTTCCAATTTTAGTTCAGTTTTCTCTAAACCACAGGAGTGGAATCTCAGCTAAAACATCACTTAAGCTTTGTCTTATCTTGTGGTTACCTTGCTTTTCATTATTGTATTGTTCTAAGCAAATAAACCTAAACTAATTTTTTTTTATTTTTTTTATTATTATTTTTTTAGGAAAAGGATTCAGTTAAACTTCTCCATTAGTCAATTATTTCTCACTGAAACTGCTCTACCTTCTCTTCTGCTGCCTTCCAGGACAGGTGGGGCTGACCTGAGTCTTATTCTTCAAGGAGGAATCACTTTCATAAGTCTGTTATACAACATCCCTCGACAAAAGGATGCTGGCTCTGTTCTTATGAACAATCAGGAATCTGTGAGAGACCAGCCTAGGGAGAACATTTGGATAGTAGATGCAGAGTCAAATGAGGATAAATTTAAAACATTTCTTTTTTAAATGCTGAAGTACTTAAGGAGTTACAGGAACAGCTATAACATCTACCAAGTTGCTGCCTGTAGGCCATCATTATGGAGTGGAGCTGGATAGGACAGAGCACACTGTAGAGAACAGCTGGAGCCAGCCTCCTCAGACAGTAATTTATGCTTCATCTGTCCTTCTTTAGCTTTTCTTGTAAAGCAGTATTTCTCTTAGTCTTTTTCAGAGGCTTATAAAAGTCATACTTCTTAAACAATGACCTTAGAAAGTTATGGCAACACTTTAACTAAATATGGAAAAACATTAATAATGTGTCATCTAAGACATTTCACACATCCCTTAGATGGTTAGTAATGTGATAGAGAATTTAGCCAATGAACCCAAAATTAATGGTGAGGTGGTAACTTAGAGTATCTAGCTTAATGTGAAGTCTGTTATTTCTGCCAGCAGGATGTCAGATGTGGCTTTTATGCACCATTAATCTATTAAGGTATTTATAGAAAGATTATTCCTTATCATATATGTATGATAACGTGGAACAATATATTTTTTTAAAAAAGCCTATGGCTTACAAAAAAATTAGGCAAAACAGAAAGTATGTATACCAATTAAGCTGCATATAAACAAGTGAATGAATAATACCTGGGAAAAAGGAAGGAACTGTAATCCTCTATATTATTGTGCAATATTCAAGTTTCTAAGAACAGATAGAAGGTATTACAAGGGAAACCGGGACGAAGCAGCGCTCAGAGCCTTCAATTGTCTTTCTGGGGTGATGAAGAGCAATGAAAATGTACCTGAAAGGCCTGTCAAGGCATGAAAGCCCTGGGAGGAAGAATGTTACATTCCTTGGCTTCTCAGAGGCTAAGAAAGATAAGCAATCAGAGAGATTTCAACAGATTTAAACATTTTTTAAAAACACATACACTCATAATCTTATTTTGTAGTTTGATACTTTTGGGGGGTAATTATTTCCAACTATTGCAACTCTATGATTTAATTTTGTTTTGTTTCACTAGGGTAAGCCTGCTTTTCTTTTATCTAAAAATCACTTCCATATGATCAGACTAATGAAGGTCACTCTGTTCCTTTGGAAGTGTCAGATCAAACAGAATGAACTGAACACTGTCAAGTGGTTTCTGCTAAGCACCAAGTGAATAATTCTTCAACACTGTGAAGCACGCTTTATACCTTGCTGTACAGAGTGGGAGTTAGAGACCAGACTAAGCTGGTAGCACATCTAAAGAAATCAGTTTCTTGTAACAAGCAAAAAGAAACTTCCATGACTGAGCCCTGAGAAGGGCATGCAAGAGCTTATTATTTGGAAAACAGGTCCTTCAGAAAGCATTCACTGGTTTGTCAAGTTTTTATAAAAGTATTTATGTATATAACATTTATCACCTCTCAAATGAAGTTTCCATGATCATTTTTTCACTAACTGAAAAAGGGAACAGATCATGGTATGCATAATGTGGAAGAGCACTTGCCTTGCATTTTAAAATGTTATACAATCTGTAAAATTTTGATGTGAGAAATAAACACTTATCCTAAAGAGAAGTAAGATTCTTCTGGATTTAGTATGAAACATGTAACAAACCCAAGTGTAGTTTTGCTAGAAATGTACAGAAACAAATTAAAAATATGTCTATGCAGACACACACAAGAATCGACTAGGGAAATGGATAGGCAGATTAGGGAATGAACTTCTGATACCTCTCTTTTGCCATCAGAGCCTTAAGAAGTAGAACAGGGCATTTATGGAGAAATGAACCGCCAGAGTCTCATGGATCAGGCAGGATGCAGAGTCAGCCGTGATTCTGCCCTGACCCCAGGAGCAGGATGCATACAGACAAACCACCAGAAGTTAACTAAATTATTTTTTTCTGCAGAGACTCTCATATTTGGTTGATAGAAAAAAATAACTTTTTAGTATCATTGTACTAACTGAAAAACCAGAGGGTTCCCATACTGGAATGATTTAATCATCATTTGAAATCTTTGTTTTACTCAATTTCTTTTGTTGTATATAGAAAATGGCTACTGCATTATTGAATTTAGGTCCTTTCTTACACACTTCTCATATAATTATGAAGGCCTACATTTGATTTAGAAATTATATTTAGACTGATGGAAGGTACCCAAACTGAAGCCACAGGATTATGACTAGTCTGATTAACTAGATCAGTGAATATGTAAGTACTCCTATTGTTTCAGTTTTAAATTTATAGAAAAGTTTTTGAAGAACTTAATAGGAAAAAAGCATTAATTTCTGTCTCTTCTTAGGAATGTAATTATTAATCAGAATTTACTATGTAATTTAGTATTTATCTTTGCCCAAATGTCCATTAATGTATTTTCTAGGTTTTGGGGGTTTTTTGTTACTTAAGCTATTAGAGGGAAAATAATTTATAATTATTAATCTCATTTTTGTTCATGGATGATAGCATTTGTAATAATCAACCTATCTACAAAATATTTAAGAAAACCTTTTTCAGAAGAAATAGGCCTTGTCTGTGCCCGTATTTAAAAATGGGACATTACATTAGTGAAATGATATTCTGCTTTCTCTGAACATAAATAAGAATGCTATTAGCATTATTAAAGTACATCAGCTTTCGTATACTAACGCTTTCATAGACTTCCATACTTACTGATGCAAAAACATAACAGTAGGTCTGGCAGTTGAAGTCTTGAAATGTATGAAACTCATTACCTACCTAATGAAGCATACAGGCAATGAATTTCAGAATTCTTAATACTACGTAACTTTGTGTTGCCATTGTACATTCATATATTTACAGCGTATATTTTTCATGTCATCAGCTTACTACCTCCCACTGAGTTTAGGCTGAGAATTGCTCTTCAAATATATCTGCATTTGTTAATCTGAACACTGATTTGTTTTGGTTTTGATTTAATAAATCCAGCTTTAACTGTATGGGCAAGACTGCAGGAAATCTCAGAGTACCAAAATACCCAGAAAATTAAAATGGACTTTGGGATTCTGCAAATGTGTGAGTATCAGGCTCCAAGTTACTGAAGCAAAGTTTTGCATACTGTTTATCTTTCTATTTTCTTCTTCAAGAAGCAAAATAATTTCCTTAGGAGAACCTCCACTCCCCACAAAAGCCATAAATCCAAAATTCAAAGACTGCAACTGGTTTCGATTCATTTTACAATGGATAAACAGCAAAACCCTTCCTTCTGTTATTGGACATTAAATATTATATGAGCTGTCAGAATAACACCATCTAAAAGCTAAGCTTTTGTTTTCTATAACTCTTAAGGTCCAAATCCTTACCACTGTAATACTTACTAATTAAGCTGCATCAGCAAGCATAAACTGGCACACTTTGTGCAATGGTCAACAACACAGTGGCTCCCGTTTGTTGGTCTTAACTCTGAGACCATCTGCTGGGCTACAGTTGCTCTCTACGGTATTCCACGAGTGGGAATTATGAGCACAGACTACCATGAATCTTTTGCTGTGCCTCTTCTGACAGTGCCAAATCTGCAGAGAGATTTGACTGCTGTACCTCCACGGCCTGCGCCTCTCACCGGAGGTCAGCTGGGAGACGGCTCGAGAGTTTCATTCACCCACCTACGCAACAGTCACAGAAAGCGGGGTGCTGGCAACAATACTGAGCTTAGCTCAGTGGATCAACCGAAAATAGCCATGCGTTCATCAGAGAAAAACAGTGGGCCAAATCAAAACATGACAGCTTTGACTTTTATTTTTGCCCTTGAAAGCAAAGAAAACTTCCAAATGAGCAAGAATCGATTTCAAAGCAAAGAAGTGTTTCTTTTTTAAATATTTCCATATTCAACTTTAAGCAGAAATTTCATGCATTTTGTATCTGAACTGAGTTAACTTAATAAATTTGTTTCACAACAGAAATAGAAAACTGTACAAATTTTTTTTATTTACAAATTACCAATTTCATAATCACAGAATCACAGAATGGTTTGGGTTGGAAGAGGCCTTCAAAGCTCACCTCGTTCCAACCCCCCTGCCACGGGCAGGGACACCTCCCACCCGACCAGGTCACTCACAGCCCCATCC
>NW_009633902.1:11771-14786 GCF_000690535.1 Cariama cristata
CAGCTTCTCTGGCCAACCTCTGCCACTGCCTCACCATCCTCACCGGGAAGAATTTCTTCGTTGCATCTCATCTAAATCTTCCCTCTTCCAGTTTAAAGCCATTGCCCCTTGTCCTATCGTTCCATGCCCTTGTAAAAAGCCCCTCCCCAGCTCTCTTGTAGCCCCCCTTTAGGTACTGGCAGGCTGCTCTAAGGTCTGCCCGGAGCCTTCTCTTCTCCAGGCTGAACAGCCCCAACTCTCTCCGCCTGTCCTCACAGCAGAGGTGCTCCAGCCCTCATGGACCCTCCTCTGGACCCGCTTTAACAGGTCCATGACTTCCCTGTACTGAGGACCCCAGAGCTGGATGCAATACTCAACAATGTAGTGAAATATCAGATATACAGCTTCCTCCATGATATTTTTTCAGGGACAGCTGACTAGAAATTCCGGCACAGATAGAAGCTTATACACCCAAAAGAAATTAACGTTCACACAACACATTAAGTATTGTACTGGTGATTTGGGTAAAATAATTCCTTATCTTACAATAATCTTCCTGAGAGGAGAAAAGAATCAGGTATCACAAAACTGTAAATTATATTACTATATTTCTGGCCAAGACAAAACAAGCTTATTTTTTTAGATTTAAAACTATAGTGTTTTAGAAAAATTACATTATTACTGAACTAAGTATTTCCAAAGATGAGTTAATTCCTCAGGGCTCTTGCTTCTACTTCAGATTGAGATCGCCACATCTAACACCCCATTCTGTCTTCCCTCTCACATTTGTACCTATTTTCTACATACTCCAGAAGGTGCTATCAGTCTGATATCGGTTAATCCATGCTTTTTAATGCAGATAAAGACAATCTTAGCTTCCCAACACTTGAAAGCCTTAATGGCCTGAAATGCAATACTCCAACACAGATCACAACACTCATGAAACACTAAACAGACTACATTTAATCAACTTTAGACAAATCATCACACTTCATAGTCACTATTCTGATATGGCTGAAACTCAGCAAATTTTGAACCTAAGACATCACATAGGTTTAGACTGGACATGAGAAAGCATTTTTTTACTGACAAGGGGGTCAAACACTGGAACAGGCTTCCTAGAGAGGTGGTCAATGCCCCCAGCCTGTCAGTGTTTAAGAGGCATTTGGGCAATGTCCTTAACAATGTGCTTTAACTTGGTCAGCCCTGAAGTGGTCAGGCAGTTGGACTAGATGGGCCTTGCAGGTCCTTTCCAACTGAAGTAGTCTAGTCTAGTGTAGTCTGTATTTTACTACAGAGCTCAACATCCTGCTTGCAGGAAAACACATAAAATGGAGCAAAGACAAGGTATCCAATGAATACATTAAACCGTTACTGTTGCCATCCTAATATAATGCTGCAGTGAAGAAAGCCAAGTGTCGAAAGCACAAAAATTCAGAGAGAATAATAATACTGGAAATGTAATGAATATTCTGCAAAATTATTGTATCTCTTGATCTGGAATACTGCACTCATTTCTACACTTCAGAAGATAAAGCAGACATAAACACACTCTGACACTGCCAGGCAAAAGTTCCATGGCATAGGCATTTCCTCTACTGTACGCAAGTTCTCATCCAATTGAAAGATAATGAAACCAAAACTTGTCTAAATATTCTGTTTCAGGTTCTAAGTTCCACCAAGCCCAGACGCCACCACTTTCTCACCATATATCAGACTGTTCAACATCTACTCTCTTTTGTTGTTACTCAGCTGAGGATTGTCCAGATCACTCTCTGATGGGTCATTCTCTCACCTACCATGCAACAGGCCTGCTGGTAAGAAAGATGAAATATGAGCAGCTAATCTCCTGAAATATGAGCAGAACTTTTGTGCTATTTCCCCTTCCCTCCCTTTTTGGCATGACAAAGGTTGGCACAATCCTATGAGCACTGCTATCCACCAAACACAGATTGAAAAGCCTCAGAGCCACTAGTTTCATACGCTTATGGTCCTAAGAACAGTAGAAAAATTAAAATCTTCAAATTATCTACAGTATTTCATAAATCACCATAATGATGACTTGGTATACATTAACAAAGTGAAATCACCAGCTGGTGCAAGCACCCACCAGAGCCTCTCTCACACAGGCTAAGCCAGTATTTACTCAGGTTGGACTTGGAAAGGAGCTCTGGGGCTGTGCAAAACATTCCTTTTGTTATTGGTTTATCCCAACTCAGGCAAAACTAAAACCATGATAAATTTATATTGAGGCTAGCCAAAGTAAAATCCGTAGGCCAAACGTACTCCAGGGTGCTTAACTAGATTGTCTGAGAAGAACTGCAGGTTCCAATACATGTTCATTGTGTATTGCATTCATTTTAGAAAAAGAGATGGGACACAATGTACCGAAATCTGCATTTGCCTGATATCACTGATTATGTGGCATCTAAATTTAGCTTGCAATCTCTGCAGAGCAGGACCTTTGTTTCCTGTTTGCTTTGTAATTACTACAGAAATTTATGGTCTGGCATAAACGAATATATACTGTTCTGACACAGTTTTTAAAATAACTGTGGACATTAAATGTTGCCCATCAAACTCTGGATGAAATGTCAGTGGACAAGTAATTTGATCACATTCTGAAAACTCCATTTCTGAACAATCTCTTTTTTGTTATTTCTATTTATTTTCTTTTTGACTAATTTGTTGCAACACAGCTAGCATAGCTCTTCTGTTTGTGTCATTATGGATTAAAATAAAATAAAACAGATGTTTTTACTGCTTACACATCTGCTCCTAGTCAAATTTACACTGTTCTGTGCAAGCTACTATTTCTAACACAGTACTACCTTGAAACACTGACCAAAACAGCAAAGGCTTAGCTTTGTCATATTCAAACAGAACAGGTCAAAAAAACTAGTTTTCTGAACACACACAGCAGATGCACTGACCACTTCTATTGATTAACTCAGTCCCTATGCGATGACCAACCGAGGTTAAAAAAAGACACAAAGCAGACTCAAACGTCAGCTCTCCCACAATGCCATAGCGAAT
>NW_009633902.1:14810-33269 GCF_000690535.1 Cariama cristata
TCCCTAGGCTGAAGTGGGAAGTACGTTCTCCTTCTGTCAGGGGATGGTATATCCCAAATCTTTCAACCGGTTAACTTCATGTACCCATGCCTACGTCATACAATAACACATAACCTGTTAGTGTGAATCATCCCCCTACCAAACCATGCTTTCCTCATTAGTGTGGAGGTTGATTTTTTTTTTTTTTTTACTTTTCTGGGCCTAGTTGAAATTATTTAAAGGCTTTTAAAAAAAATTTATTTCAGATCACTCTTTCTGCAATGTGTCTTCCTGCAGCATAGCCTTACACTCCTCCCTGGACTTTGCCATTCACAAGCTCACAATTAGCAGAGAACTCACTTTGTGATCATATTTTCCTGATGAGAGATTTGGTCAACGATTTTGCTCTTCTGGCTTTTTTGGAGGATAGATGATAAAATTTTACTAACACTTATGATGTGGGCGAAATTAAGTCCCTCTATCCAACACAGTAATCCACAGCGCCTGTTCTTGAACACAGACTGATTTCTAGGAACATAAAACTTAGGAGAACGTTCTTATCTACTTAGAAGTACCTGGTCTAGAACTAGCCAGCTACGTTCCACCTGAATTACCACACAACACAAAGTTTAGTAATTACCTAACTCTCTTCACAGCATTGAGAAGGTAAGAGAGCTCTGAGTGAGCCACCAGCAATAATACCACCTAATACACTTAGCAGCTCTGGGGCTACCAAAAAGACTGTTCCAGTTTTACTCAAGAATATAACCAGAAATGGAGGAGGGTCACCTTGTAGTCTCACAGCCTTTTTGTGGGCACTATGACACCTGCAGTAGGCACTTTAGATCTTGTCCTTTGTCCACTGAGTCATATGCTTCTAAGTATATATAGCCTGAGAAGTGATATATAGCTGTAATTCTCTGATCATTCAGGTATTTCTGGGGCATGTTATTTCCCATTCTTAAAGGGCAACTCTCCCCATTGTTCCAAAATAACTTCTTACTCCTTCTGAAAATGTCCCATAACTTTCTTACAAATCATGTAGCAGCAAATCTGTGCCAAGGACCTGGTTTCAAACAAGGTACTCTTCTCAGTAACATGCTATCCCTTTCAGAGCTATACTTTTATCTTGTTATTGATGTTTCTTTAACAACAAATAGTTTCTCCCTTCCTTCATTTCCACGGTATAGAGTTCTCACAGAAAAAACATGGTTTCCGCTGTAAAAAAAGTACATCAGGATGATTAACGAACTTTGCATCTTTATGACATAAGAAAGCTATTACTTAGGTTCTTGAGAAGTTCTTGAAATACATGGAATCCAGAGAATAGAATACTGGGGGTTATTCAATAATTCAGCTTAAAAATATCAACAAGATAACTGGGCAAACTGTATACAAGTACAGTTTTCTCTTACACTTTTCTTTTACAGTCTTGGTAACCAGGAGTTTTACTACTGGATGACAAATTCCAGATTGTATAAATTTGTTTTTTCAAGTGGTAAACTCTTGATTTGTATTCAGTAGCTCTAAGAGAAAACCACCACATGGATGGCAGTGCAATGGAGACGGAATTTTATTAGGATGTCGAGAACAACAGTACAGCTGTAATTCACTGTGGAGTTTCCATACATTTTGTTGTGAAAGTGATGACAAGTTGATGATTTTGCCATAAAACTGTCAAATACAGCAAACTATTCAATAAAGGCATTTTTATGGAGTGGCACAGAGACACTCAGACTCTTTTCAGATTAGTTCAAGCGCAGCCCTCCTAACAACCAATTATAACATATAGCTTTTCCTTTTTCAAAAAAAACCCCAAACCAACCAACCAACAAAAAACCCCACAAAACCAAAATAACTCTTCTGAAGATATCCTCTATAAATTATTCATACATTTGTGGACTTGGTTTTAAAAACTGCCAAATAAAACTTCAAAAGGAATCATTTGGTCTGTCCCCATGTGTAATTCTTTATCAAAATAGTCTTCATTGAAATGCTTGTATTTATTGCTATTATTTATGTATTTAATGTAATAGAACTTAACCAACCTCCCAATTGATATTTTGAGAGTTCACTACATTTCACACAATTGCTGAAGAAAGATGTGTGTTACTTTGGCTTCTTATAATCTTGAAAGGGAGATCCTTTGGTCAGTAAGAGATTATTTCTTCAGAGTGCTATAAATATTCACTTCATACCTCCTCTATCACTTACACAGCCAAAAACCACATTACAAAATTGGGATGTAAACAACTAGCAAAGTAAAACCACAGAAAGGTTACTCACTGTTATCTTTTGCATGCGTGTGAACATAGCAATAGGAAAGCCTGATATTTAAAGTTTCTTGTATTTCCAGGATCTAGCAAGATCTAACATAGCCTTTGTAATTACTTTGGTATTTCTGATTCTAAGACTGTATATTCGTTTTTATTATCTCTCAGTATATTTCTATATTGACCTCTTACTGGCTTTACGTATTCTATCCATAGGAACTAATGGAAAATAAAAGGAATTTTTAAAGTTTAATTACTTTATTATATTCAGAGTTGCTTATAAACTCATTCAATTTAAAGAAACATTTTCATCAGCAGTAAAGCAAAGTGTTTTGGAGCTGTGATGCACTATGTAAAGAAAAACGTTATTGTACAGCATATGGTTCTGTTAGATCAGAATGCTTTATCGAGGACATTAAAAGAGCAGAAAGGCATCTTGCTTTTTCCCACAACTTTTCCTCAAGACTAAATGTAATTATTATTCTTATGTATTCTCCAATGTATAAGTTGCAAACAAACTATGATTTAAATAGAATAAACAGAGATTTAAATACAACATTATGTAAACATAACACAAGCTTTACTTTATAAAGCCAAGTCCTTTTATGTAGCATAGCTCCTCCAATTTCATAAAGATAATGAAGTAAGGGTGGGGAAAAAAGGTTCAAAGGAACGACAGTGTGTGGATGAGGTAATCAGGGAGGACTCGCAGCAGGACAAGGTGCAGGTATAATGGAGGGGACGGTCTCTAGGGCTGTGGGGAACGTGCAGGCCTTAGCAAGTGGAGCCGGTTCTCCAGCCCAGGGGTCAGCTCTGGCTGTGAGCGACATTCCCAGGGATGGACGTGGGGACAAGACACGGGATGCGATACGCTGGGCTCAGTCTGTGCTGGACTGCAAGGCAAAACAAGTGCAGCAGGAGAGAGGACTGCAGAGCACAGCAGGCTTTCGAGGGGCTGCGTTAGAGAGCGCCCAGTTAGAGCAGCCCAGCTGGGCTGGGAGAAGGAGAGCCTGCCTGTGCTCAGGGCAGCAGAGCACTGCGAAGGGGTGGGGGGGGTACGCCAGCAAGAACAACTGGATCCACTTCTTCTCAAACTTCAAGTTAAACAAATACAGCTTCTCTCTCTCTCTCTCTCTGGAATACGTTTCAAGGCCAGAAAGATAACAGCAGTTAAACAATGTTACTTCACATAGGCTATAGTCTAAACAGTATCTGTTTGTGCTACTAACAACAATGCAGTCTAAATATGCAATGTGATTTTGGCATATTATAGAAAGTTATCCACCTGGTGGAATAAAAAGAAATAGGTAATGTATACTTTTTTTTTTAAATCACGGGGATAGAGAAGTTTAGCCTATGTATACACCTTCACAGTCATCAGTTTCAGGGAGCTATCCCTGGTCTCCAGGCCAAGATGTACGGCACAGTTTGCATCCAACTAAAGTGAAATGGCTGTGTCCACATGCAAAGCACTTGGCCTGGGTCTTCTCTAAGCTCCACAGGGGACCTCTAGGACCATAAGAAATTCATTTTTTGTAGTCTTTAGTCCTGAGTACTCAAAATAATAACTGAAGAAATATAACAGTCCACCACAGAGGGCTGCTTTTATAGCATGACCTTGAGAGTGTGTTTCATCCTACAGTGAAAGGCATAAGCACATGCAAGCACCCAAGGGTCACAAGACTACTTATACAGACTTCTGCTAAAACTTGATCTACTAATTTTTCCACCTTAGACACAGCTAGTTGGTTAATTCTGGAAAGGGAAGCCAGAACTGAAGAACTAATACAGACTAATATCGAGCATCACCAGATCTGTGAGTCAGCTGCGGGGAGATGAAAGAAGAGGTTGCGGCTGTACTGTGGGGCATGGAATTGAAAGCTTCTTACAAGCCTACGGCTATACTCCGTGAATTCTGTCTTCTTCTTCCTTGTTTAAGAATGAATGTATTCTTTATCTACAGTGATCACATTCCATATTTTCTACAATATGCTTCCGCTATGAAGACAACCAATATGAAATTAAGGTGAAAAATCTGAAATACATGATCACTGACTTTCACTTACATTTCTTCTATATGCAATTTGCAAAACCTGTGTGAGACCTGTGTCCTGATGGAACTCTCCTTCTCATGGCAAAGGCATAAAGTGTCTAAAAAATGCTATGCTTCTCAGGTGTTACAACATTTTCTGTATTTGCTGAAACATTGTACAATAGCAGAATTACCACTTACTGCGGTCAGTAATTATTGTTCTGGCCTCTTGATTGCTCGTCTTGTTTTTTAGATTTTGTGCTGCAGTTATTAATTCATCCAGTTGCGGACGTCTTTGCTCCAGATCCTGTAGTATTGCCTAGTGGCACACAAATACAAAAATAAAACAAAGAAAAAAGCATGTAGAGCTGTTGAGAAGACCATGTATAGGGACTTTTTTTTTTGCGTCAGCTTGATTTAAAGTAGAAAGATTGTTTGCTGTTTCAGATAATACGAAGAATTTGGTCTAGACCTTCCAGATATTGTTGTTACTCTTAACATAAAAATACCAAGTATAATTTGCAATAATTTTAAAAGAATCCATAAAACTAGATATAAAATGACAAGCATTCTTCATTATTTAACCCATCAAATTGTGCAAGGGTAAGCTATTTTCCTCTATAAAGCTGTGGAAGGATGCTATTCTTCTATATTCTCTTAGATTTTATAGTGTATTTTAAAAAAGATACAGGGGTGTACATTCTTACTAGATTAGGCAGGATTTTCCTAGCAACTCATGAAGTCTAATTAATAATTTCTGTTTCCTAATGTTTTAAGACTGTTTAATTACTATCTATTGGTTTAAAGCCAATGTAAGACTCTTAATGTTGCTTTTTCTGTCCTGACACCTTACCTAGCAGAAGAGTAATTAACACTCACAATCATTTCTATGTTAGTCAAGCAGATACATAAAGCCCAGGCAATCTGACTAGAAAGTAAGAAACGAATCAAGAGCTTCTCACAGGGAAAAAGATGGGCTTCGAAATAATGGCTCATGGTCTTTAGGAGATAATAAAAACTAAAATATGATAGCTTTAGATATAATGACAATGAGAACTCAAGGAAAATTAGGCATATAAGATTTACGCATATATTAGTTTAACGTATTTTGACAGATTAGGGAAGAGCAAACAAGGAATCAATTCAGTGGTTTTCCAGATAAGAAGCATCCAAGAATGTATTCAAAACACATTGACCAAACCTAGCAACTTCAAGTCCCTGCTGTGTAGCTTCCAGAAAAGATGTTTGTTAGATTTCCAGGAGTTGGAAGTAGCAATATTTATTACCAAACTATGAACAAACGACTTTTTTCTGCCCACAATTTTGAGTCACCAGAACAGTATGCTGTCAGAAAGCTAGTAGGTACAGTATATCAGCTATCAAGCTGACAACAAAGGTCAGTGGAGGATTTTTATTCTTCAGGCTTTTTATGTGGACAGTGGTTAGATAATATGTTAGGATGCTCACCTGGCTGTTGACTATGTGTCTTGAATATTTTATTGTCTTAAAAGTCTTCCCCACCCACCTTAAAATGCTTTTAATCTAAATAATCATACTTTATTTTAACAAGCTGTTATTCACTGACTGTAATGGGTGGAAAAGACCTGCAGAGTCTGATATTAAATTTGGCCTTCCAATGTGAGATTAAGAGTTACATCATTTCACCAAGTTGAAGGTGACAGGTAAAGGCCTAATATAATTTTCTGTTCAATGAGATTAACAAAAGAGAAAAAGAATATCACTGCCAGTAACTACAGTATGTATCACCAAAAGCAAGCTAAAAGCTCCACAGAGTTTCATTTTTGTTCAGTTACAAACTCTTCAGGAAAAAAAGGTAATTTTCAAGATACACATCTAGCTACGCCCTGTGAAATTCTTGCCTTTAACTTCTGTATGAGAACTTCTTTGAAAATCTATTATAACTGGCTTTCTAAACTCATACCCAAAAGTTTGGATGACATTTTTTCACTTATGTACTGGTTGGATTGCATACAGAGACACACAGTTAAAGCAGCAGCTTGCATAATTACACGAAGAACAAATTTCTCATTAGAAGTCTCTCCTTAGTGAAAGCACTCAGGAAAACAAAATAAAATCTACTGATGCAGTTACTACTTCTAGATATCTATGTGCCTTCAAAACTCCCTTTTCTAGGAAGACAAGTTAATGAGTGACATGAATTTCACAATAGAAAAAGCAGTCCCATTGCAGCCTAACAACATCTGCATTATACACATTGCCAAAATGGACTGTGTAGAAGGAACACTAAAACACATACAACACGCACAGATAATTGTGTGGCCTCCAAAGTAATATTTCCCTTTGTCTCTCCTTCCCCTACCTAAAAACTGTTTAGAAGAGGAAAAGCAAATTAAGTGATTCTAAGGTCTTATGCCAACAGTGACTCTAAACCGTTCCCCAAAGTTTCATAACTACAATTTTTATATTTGATATACTGAATAGGAGAATGATTTATCTGATCCAGCTTGGGTCTCCAACCAGACATTAAATGCTGGCTTTGTACCATAGAAAGGTACAGAATGTACAGAATGATTTACCCATAAGACTCATCTGCAATTCCTGAACTGCACACTCAGGAAAACCAGCAATGCCTCTTTAAAGTGAGTCTTGCTAGCTCTGCTCTTTCCTCGGGGACACAACAATCTCGTCCCTATATGGACTGTGAGGACATCCTTTCCTCTGCCATTTAATGTGAATAAAACTACTTTCTGCCAGATGTACTGATGTTTACTCTTGAAAGGCCAAGAAGGACATCTTGACGCTCTTATACTATCAACAGATCTGAAGATTCTTGGACCTCTCAGGAAACAGTAATATGTAATTACAGAATATATGCCTTTTTCCTTAGTCTTAAAAGGTAATCACTGAGAATAAGGAAAAAAAAGTTCCTCAAATTAGTATATTCTTTCTTTAATCTAACACAAAGAGTCCGAGAACCTTACCCAAACAATGTTCTATTTTATTCGGTAAAATTGTATCAATTAAAATTGTTGTAAAATTGTTACAACATTTATTGGTTGAATTTTATCAATGGGTACAATCTTAAAGACTTAGTAAATATACGTTCCACATGGAACCTACATTGTACATACACATACAAACCTCGATGGAAACTTGGGAGAAAAGTAGCTACTAAAACACACAATTCCTGAGCCTTCCTGTGATTCTGTAGCGTGAAAGTAAATAGCAACACTTGCGCTGCACTTAAAGTAGTATCAAATTCGGAAAAATATTCTGTGACTGGATAAATTAATCATATGAATTGATTTTGTGGGTAACACAATCACAAATAATTATGGTACAAAGAGAAGTGCTTTGAAGAATACAAATTAAAAGACTGCTAAATACGATTTTGGGTTAAAAAACTGAATAAAGTACTGAAATGATCTAAAACAAACAAAAAATCCAAAACCCAAACCCAAACCCAAAATCAGAAGCAATTCCTATATGGTGATACTTTTTAAAACTTTTACAAATTCAGCCAAATGTTGTAAAACTGGGTCCTCAACAGAAAACTAAGTGGAAAATATTAGAAGATGTTGTTAAAACAGCCATGGGAAGAAAAACTCATTAATAGTGGCACCCTGGTGGAGGCACAGCAGATGCAACAGACCAGATGTCTCTGACTCAGAATGTCAGCACACTGAAACAAATGTGCTATGTAAAAATGGGTAATACAGAAATGAAAGTTATTACGAAAGGATTTTCAAAATAAGTTAAAAAGAAAGCTGTTTAGTCCCCATCAGGTCACCAAAAGCACAGGTACAAAGACTTAGGGACTCAGTTACACTAAAAGGATTTTTTTTTTTTTTTTTAAATAAACACTTGTGTTCTTGTGCATATAATTTCCCCTTACCCTCCTTTACCTGGTGCTCTGTCAAAGTACAATAATGTATTCTGCAAAACATTATGAATCATATTTTAATCCAGAAATATGTGTTTAATAATAAATGTAATTCAACATCAGTAAGTCAACAATTAAGAAGGACCACTGGCATCCATGGCTGTACAAATACAACTTTAAACCGCAAAAGAGCTTTTCTTTTCCTTCCATGTATCTATAAGGGCCTCAATAATAATGCTTGGTGACAGCACAGTAATGAAAAGATGAGATTCAGTCATCAAACCTGCCTACATTTTGTTAGAAAGTGATGTTATTCACTTTTAACAATCTTTCCACATTTGTGGACAGCAGCTGTTCAAAAGAAAAATCCAATTTTCAGGTTCCTAACTTTTATGATTTCTTTACACAAAATGGGGGTTGAGATATGGAACAAATTGTTTAAGTCAGCAACTGAAATAACTTGTATAAAAATTGTTAAAAAAAAACCTTCAAAACTAAAACAGGTGAAGTGTGACAAATTCTTCAAGGAACTGCAAGATTTGAGACTGCAAATTAAAATATTCTCTAGCTTTATAATGTACAGCATGCTACAGCCTGCATACTTGTCACACTAGCCATGCGTGTAGTACTTTATATAAAAGATAGGATCTTTACAATCTATGCAATCTCTTTTTCCTGACCTTATGGCAAGCTTTATTAAAGTGGAATATCTGAATTCCATGATGGTACCAAGTCCTAAACATTCAACTAATCATTTACTAGTGCTGATTATGGGTATTTGCTCTTTAATATCAGAAGCAACTTTTCACACAACAAAGCCAGGACTTTTCATCTACCAATGCTGAACTTCAAACATATAAACGAGAGTGAAGGTTGCTGTTCTGCAGCATTCTGTATGATTGTGCCTCAGTCTACAAGCTTCTTTAAAAAGGCTCTAGGTCTACTTCATAACCGCTTTCCATTCTTAAGTTGAAAAATATCTCTGGGGAAAAAAAAAAAGTTAAAATGCCATGAAAAAATGAAAGATTTTTGGGTAAAAAAGGTCCCACAATTCCTTTTTAGTGTTTAACTGAGGAGTCCTCTGTAGTACTAATGACTACCACGCCTTCACAATTTTTCTGTGTATTTACACGCTACCAGTCAAATACAGTTTGCTACCTATTTTATACTTCTTTTTTCACTAAGAAAGCAAGCTAACAGTGAGTGATCCAAAAAATCACGTTTGGTCAAAAAGGAGATTTAGAGCAGACCTTCCACATTAAGAGCAAACTGGAAGCACCATTTTGTCATAAACAACCCATGGCTGAAGGATAAAACTTCCCAGCTGCTTGGATGGTGTGTTTTGGCCCACCTCCAACCTTGTTTAATGAAATGAACCAGTGGACCACAAGTGCAGAATTAAACAATTAAGATGGGAAAGTAAGAGAGAAGGAAGATCTGTTTTTCTTCATATGAATCTATTCAATCCTCCAAACTCACCATGACATTCTTAGAAAAAGGGTAATTCCATTAAACAGTTGTTGAGGAAATTATTTCCTCATCTTCTGAAAAACTTTAGACTCTAAACCTTAAATTTAAACAAAAAATGAAGCAGTTACTTTCTGAGCAAAATGTATAGCCATGACAACTTTTACTTAAAACAACTGAGTTTCTTAAGGCTGGTTGGTTCACTAAATATAATATGTTATATACACACCTAGAAAGAGAGAAAGCTTTGGAAAAAAGCTGGCTAACAATTTCAGAAAATGCAGATATGCAACACCTACAATTCATCTGCATAATAAAATTGGCTTTAAGTTATTCCTCCCAAGCACAATATGAATTTGTTTTCTTGTCACTAAGCAGGAAGGGAATATGAGAGAAAACGATCATTTACATACTCTCTACAGTTAAACATAAAATTACAAAGTAATGAAAGTAATATAATGCAGTGAAGCTTTCTTTTTGAAACAATTTTTGGTTTGGCTATTAGCTGTTTTGTGTTTTCCCTCCAAAGCACGTGTAATTTTAGGAAAATAAGAAGATCTCGAGTTACTATCTAGCAGTGCTGCTAGCTGATTAGTACCTGTCAGTGAAATCAAAACATTACCAGACTGGACGCTATGGCCTGAGTGATTTATGCAGCTGAAGTCTTCATAACTTATTTTCATAACGTATTTTTATGCCCACTTAGGGCCCACTCAAGAACTGCTTAAGTAGCTCTCACCACTGTCTTGGTGAATATATCCACTCCACCAGTGATGCTGTGGGAAAGCCACCACTGACAGCTTCTCAGGTCTCTCACCAGATGCATGAAAAAGCATCAGAGAACTTTTTGTATGCTTTTTGTGACAGTCACTCAACAAATTATGTTGGTGGCCCAGTAAATGTCTGAGGACTGTTTCTTTACAACTTATGAATTCTGGTTCATACTAGGAAGTCATGACAGCAAAAAGTGCAACATGCTGCTGTTGTACCTAACCAACCCAAGCAGGAACCGGGAGTACTTGATTTGAATCTCCATGCTTTGACCAACAAGGTAAGGTGATGGTGATGGCTGGAGCTGGGGTAACTCTCACCTTCTCTCTTCCTCCCCTGCTTCCCATTTGTCTATAGAAAAGGACTTTGGGAGCAGGTATTGCAAGATCTCCAAGGCAAGGGAACTGAACTTAGAAGAGAAAAAAAAGCTTAAAAATCTGAGTTCACAGGGAAATCGACTATACTGCCCCAGAACTGCAGGAGGCAGATACCCCTCTACTCATCCACAAATGGGGTAGTCAGCAAGGAAAAGTACATGCAGCATGGATCAGAGTCAGAAAAAAGGAATAAAGCTAAAGATGTACCTGTAATAAGTGGAACAACATGTAAAGATTTGGGGGTTTGGCTATAATGAGATCCACTCAAGGAGAAGAACACAGTGATAAATCACATGTAAGAACTCAAGACTGAAACAGGATTACAGCTCTAAGAGTAAATCTGAGTATACGTGAACTGTGCATGAAATTATAGCCTTTTGCGCCCATACAATGTGGCTGTTTGATATTATTTTTGTTTGCAATAAAGTATAACCACCTAAACAATCAGACAAAACTATTCCAGGGTGTCTTACGTGCTTTCAGGGAATCACACTAAATAACCTAACGGATGGGAACCAGTGTTAGGAGCTACAGAGCTTCCTCAGTTTCTATATCGGTCAGCAGAACCAAAGTCTCTCAGCACATAGCTACCGTTTGTGGAATGTGAATGTGCAAAATTTACTGATTTATTTCTCCTATATAACCAATGGTTTTCAGAGTAAGGATTTTTCCACTGTACTTACAAATGAGTATTACGAAGAAAACTGAGGATAGCTGTTCTGGTTCTCAAAGATGTAGCTTTAGTTTTTTCTTTACTGTTTTTTTGTATGATAGTGGTAGTGAACTCTTATCTGAGACTGATTCAGTGAAAAATATACTTGTCAACACACTTCAAAAGCAAAGTTGGGGTTCTTTACCTTGCTACATTTTTAAACAGAAGAGATATTTACCTTGCATAAAACAGTATTGAGTAGACATAACATTATAGTATGAATATAAGCAAAACAAGCAGTAATTTTAGCTTTTTTTTTTTAATTTAAGAAAATAACTGACATTTTCATGGAGAAAGAAGGCTAACAGCTTCACTAAAGATGCTCCTCAAATTATCCAATTTTATAGGGAAAAAATTAGCCTGAATCAATTTTATGCTCTGACAAAAACACAGAATGACTTCCTCAGTTTGTGCTGGAGCCTCTGGAAATCTTTGATTACTTTTACTGGAAGTTTTCTCCAGTAATAACAAGTGAATGGCTTGGCATAGCATCATTTGCCATGTAAGTTTTTCTTCAGTACCTTACAACGCCAGATATTTTTCTCAAGAATACAGTAAAACAAAGAAAGAGGATTTCACCTAGTTTGTTTGGGTTTGCTTTTGAAAAAGAAAACAAAAGCTGTTACATTAATTGTTTCTTACAATGAACTGAACATTATTTAGCTCAGCGGGTAAGGGGGGGAGATGTTCCTCTTTACCAGGTCTGATAAGAAATGTTGAAGTATCTCTGGAATAACTTTAGCCCAAATCCAGTAACTTGGACCCTTATCTTTGTTCATATCTCATTGTCCTTCTGAAAGATGAGAACCATACAAAGTAACGAGCCTAGTTTTTGGTACCTAAACCGTTCTGGCATATTCAGAAAGGTTTTATTCCTAGAGCTATATTTCTGCCTTTCATTTTTGCTTTCACTTTTGTTGCTTTGGTTTTTTGTATTTGTTTGTTTTACTTCTAGTTTTTATTCCCCTGTATTTCCATAGCTATGTACTTAATTAAGGCCAACAGTAACACAGAAGGTAAAGGTAGCAACTTGAAAAATTCTGATGTTGTTCATATACCATTAACAGTGAAGGAAGGAAGGAATGTATATAATGTGGATATTGCAAGTCCAGGATAAATATTTCATTTAAAAGACTGTGGAGATTACAAAGACAAAACAGTGGTGTACTGTAAAAGTGGGTTATTAAAAGTTTGGACTGGGCAAGACTTACCTTTATAACTAATTTCAAATGGAAAATCTCAACTTCTCAATCACCAGCAGAGTAAGTAAATTATTAATCCTCTCTTGTCTCGGTAGTGTCACAGACACCGGTCTTTTGAAAATATCATATTTAACACACACAAACCTTAATTTGCACTTCATGATGTAAGAAGCTATGGGGTAGGCTGAGAAACAGATGTCAAGTGCTGCGCATTTGAGCATCACTGCACGTAGCTGAAGTAGGAGCTGTAGCCGAGTTCGGTTCCCCGGTTATTTTGTAGTGTGAAAAGCAGGTGGAGAGGAGATGCCTCCGGAGGGAACTCAGCCACGTGTAGGCTGCGTGGAAAGATGCCTAGCCGCTGCGTGACTAGCAAAAATACATGAGTGCTCCTTGTCTTGTCGCCGGTAATGGGTGTCGTGGTGACAAGGGTCAGGTCCTTGCCTTCTCTTTCCTATCCTGGGACTCCTCAACTCTTTTCTGAGCAACGGTGCTAATTCAACAGAAGAGGAACAGACTAAAGCTGACCAGTACGGCCCGGTGTAAGGGACATTTCTGAGAAGTAGGAGATAAGAAAGACACTGAAAGCAGGTGACTCATTGCCTGGATGGATGCCTTGTCCACTGGAAAGCGTATAAAGGAAAAGAAAAAGGCAGCGGCTCTTCCTCCTGCATTTCCAGTGAATACTCTTTTGATATGCTGATACAGAACGCCTAGCAGATTAAAGTACTACTCACAGGAGGCAGGTAAAGGAGGGCTTACCCTGAAGATGGGTACTGGATTTCAAACTTCTGCAGAGCAGTTAGAAGAGCTTTTAGTCACAGGCAAAAGCCAAACAGAAGGAGCATGGCACATGGCACCATTGCAGAGCTAAGCACCAGCAGAGCTGGGCAGGGGCGTCAAGGCTGGGAGACAGGCGCCTGCATTACGCAATTATGCCTCATTTTAGACTTTACTGTCATTTTATGGTGCCACCCCTTGGTCAATACAGCTTCCCACAGAGGGCAAATCTGCTCATGCTAAGGGCCACTGAAGACAGTTTTCTGATAATACAGTAATTACTAATTATGGAAACAATAGCGTTAAAAAGATATGTTAGCTGGAAATTGAAGACAGCAATGTTCAAACAGAAAAGATGTAAATTCTTAGTAGTGAGTCCATTTCAAAATCAGGGTGGGTGACTAAGAACGTAAGAGATTCTAAATTAATAGAATTGTGTAAATCAAGATCACTTTTTTTTTTTAATAGTCAGACACAATTTTGAAGAGCAAGCAGAGGAATACCTCTGTAAAATCCCATGGATTACAGGTTCATAAATAGTATATGATCATATCCATTCTTACTGACCTTGGAATCTATGAATCTATGAGAAATTAAAAATACATCTTGAATTGAAATTCAACTCATCTATAATGCCAACTTGTCTGAGATGAATTTTCAACACTTGTTCCCTCAAATCAGTATCAGTCCTACTTGGTTCCCCTTCCCTCACACAGATATAATGTAATTTAAGTATATTTAATCAATTTCTGACTGAAAGCAGTATTTAAGCATAAAGTTAAGCATAAAACTGGAGCTATTTCTTGTTCAGACAAGGGGAACTCTTACTATGAACAGTTAACGTATTTCATCTGTAACTGTTGCTTGAGGCAGAAGGTGCAGACATTGATTAGTAGCTTGCGGAGGAGCCACAGAAATCTACTTCAGTGGAAGGAAAATTAGCATTTTTCTTTTTCAGAAAATACAAGTTTATTATCTGAATGACAGTGTCAGAAATATATCTGATAGAAATAGAAAAGAGAGAATCAGTGGTAAAGTCAAATGACAATACTATAATAAAAGCAGGAACTAATAATTTGCTTTATATGTACACACAGAGCGCTATTTGTAAGTATATATATAGATACAGATACTGATTTTGCAGTGGGCCTTTGCAATAACAAAGATGGAACCCAAGGAAAATAAATTTCAAAATTAATGGCCTTCCTCTGATTTCTATTCTGTAACTAAGGCCTGAGGGGCAATGAGCTTGAGCATCCCAGTCTGGTCGAAACAGAGATTTCTTGGGATGCTATTACAATCCACTTATAAATATAATAAATGTTTCTGTCACAACAAAAATAACCTCAGAATAAACTTCACCATTAAAAGTCAAAATGAAAATACCCTTCTTTATATTATGTTTGTAAAGTAGTTTAGAAATACTGACATTTTTTCCACAGAGATTTTCTGTGCATTGCAAAATATCGTTTGTTACTGTAATCCCCTTGATTTAGAGAAACAGAACTTGGTTTTTATCCACTCAACTTTTTCCTGCGACAAAAGAATGAAAATGGGTGTAAAACTGTCTCTTCCAGTATGTTTATTTACACTTAGTTCCTGTTATGTTTTGTCAAATATGAACATTTTATAGACAAAGCACTTCCGCAGTTCCAGAAAGAAATCAGCTTGTCTCCAGGTTCTACCTAGACTCTTCTCATATACTTGCTCTCCCTTGTACTACAAAAGACGGGCCTTCGCTATATAACAAACTATATTATACATTGCTTTGCATTAAAAATTCTGATCATATTCAGAAATTCACTGCATGCCATCCCACAACAGCGTCAGTCATGGCTGAAAAATAACTCTGAAGATCAGATGAATGTATATCATCCAGTTTTATAGTGCTGTTTTTCAACATGAGAGGTTTGTGGGTTTCTTTTTTAATTCACAGACTTCAGTTCCTAAACCCAAGAGCTTATAGCACTGGCTGCTAACAACTCACTAGTAAAAAACATTCATTTTTATCAGTTAATCCAACTTGATTTTCAGTTTTTCACTGATTGTTAATTGTTCCATGCCAATAAGGTATTTCTACGTCTTACTAGCATTGACACACAATTTGACATTAAGCACAATAGAGATATACATAAAATTCCGAAATAATAATTTCCAAGTTTAACACACCTTAAAACTTGGCCTTATCTGATCTGTGATACTTTCACTTTTTACTCACTAAGTAGTAAGGTACAAGAAAATGTCATACCATGTAGAGGCGAAGTTAAGGATTGACACAGTCAGTTCTCCAGGGGTGGAGAACCCAAATTAACTAGGAGGCTGTTCAGATGCATCTGGACCCTGTCTCCCACTCTCCCGCTGCCTGTTACCATAACAAAGTCAGCTTAACTGAAAGGCCATATTGGGAGGTGGAAACAAGAGCTTCCAAATGTGTTACATTTTTAAAAATTAATGATTTGTATCTCCCCATGGAAATGAAAGTATTGCTAGATTGTGACAAGCAGTTCTTCAAGAGCTAAATCCTGGAAGGACTCCAGACGCAGGTCACCGGCTTTTTGCAAATACCAGCCTGCAAAACTGGGAAGTATTTTAGAGTCTATGCTGCTGAAAAACGTATCTATCTTGGCAATTTTTTCTTATTCAACTTTCTGACCTTATTCCTTCTCTTCTCTTGAAAATTATCACACACACATATGCAGATATACTTCTTTCCACTGGCTTTTTCCACTAGACAAAAAAAGTAAGATTTATTTTTCTTGAGAGCTACATTTGAAAGCAAATGATGTTTTAGTCAGCTATTAATTATTAATAAAAGAATACTGAGTTTAGAAAGCTACTATTTCTGTTGTTTCTATTTTATGCCTCCTGAGTACCGTTCTAAGTACCTTCACTCTAAGCATTAGAAAATGCAAAGATGTGAATTGTAGCCATTGTCCAAGGGATTTGAAGAACTCTCTAGAAACAGGGGCTGAGGATCATAAAAACAGGAATAAACAACTGTGCTGAGAAATAAAAGAGAAATATTACACATAAGAGAGAACAGATATCTTTTATTCCTGACGAACCAGCTAAAAGCAACATCAGTTTATTTATCCATGACAGCATAATATATTCTGGTTAGAAACAAAACTGAGGCACTGACAAGTTTAGGAGCTATGTCTCAGCATGTCCTAATGCTCTGTACCAGCTGCTTTCTCCAGAAGGCTCCTAAGGGCTCTGGAGGCACCACTGCCTGCTCATGTCTGGTTGGGGTAGCGCCGGCACTGATGCTGCCATGCCAGCTGACTCCCAGGACCCTCCTTTTGCTCTCGGTCTGCACCACAAAGTTCAGAGGATGAAAGTAACAGGGACGCAGCTCTATCAAAAAGCACCAGGAGCAAGCTGGCAAAGGAAATGCAAAATGGCCAGGCTGCTTAACTGGAGAGGGGTACATGAGGAATGGAGGACCCCAGTTGTTGGTGTAGAGGTACCTCAAGTCACACATTCATCATTTTGATTTCAGTGATGCCGAGAGAGAACGTCAAAGAAGTGCAACACCAATAGCAGTGGTGTAGGACATTAAGACTGTGGTAGCAGAGAAGATACGCCAGCAGAATTTGTCTTTTTTTTAAACAGATTCCTGAGAGAGGAATAACTGCTGTGATTTCTTTTTTCTTAGTCTGTATTCCAGGTGTAGATTAGTGTGTAAATGAGGTTGTTTTAAGTTCTTTTTAGTACAACCCCTGTATTTCTTCAAAACAAAACAAAAACCCCAAGCCAAACGTAGTTCTGAAAAACTGCAAAGACCTTAATCAGTTTGTGAAATTTTAGCTTCCTTTCAAACTTTAATTACTCACTGCTGCAGATGTGCAGGCATTAAGAGATAACAAATAATTATAACTGATTCACCATGTATGCCAAGGTAGTTCTCTTGAGGTTTGATGGGTTATTGTTTTCTAATGTCACTGTAGATCAAAGGAAAATGTTTCAAAGTGTCTTCCACAGCGTAAGAGACATTGCATATGGAAATCAGATCATACGAGTTACTCTCTTGGAGGACTGCTCCCTACCATAAACAACTAAAGTCACATAAGAGATACATTAAAAGAGATTTCTATAACATGCACATAGTTGCATAGAATTTCTGGTTGAGGGCATGCTTATTGAATTAACTCCAAATTGAAGCTCTATCCACAGATTAACAATCACTCAAACCCTAAATAGACACAAAGCATGATCATACTCATTACTCATACTGAACAAAAAAAAAAAATAAAAAATCAGCAACTACCACAGCAGCATCAACCTACAAGGTTATCGTAAGATGCCCAGACTCCGGCGCACCCCAGCAAGCTGGACGTCCATTCCCTGGAAGAGGGAAGAGCAGCTCCTGGCCAGCTGCACCCACCCTGCCTCCTTCCTGCACACCTGCGTAGGTGCAGCGGTGCCGCATCCCCCGGCTCACCTGCGTCAGCAAGGCGAATGCTTCAGGCTGAGCGCAGGCACAAGTGCATGAAGGATGGGAAAACAGGAATGAGGGTGAACAGCAGGATAGGGGCATGAGAGGGAGGGGGTGGAGGTATAGGAAAAGCAGTGATACGCAAGAGAGGAGCTAACTGATATTTGAGCTGCGCACTCCAGAAAGGCGGTCAATCCTCAGTCACCTACGGATGACTTAACCTCAATTCTGGATTAAAAACAACATGCAGCAGAGGAACTACAGCCGATTCAGTGAAGAGCTAGCTTAGGTCAAATAGACTTAACTAACGCACGCAGAGCACTGCGTGAACACAGCTGTGTGATTTCTGGGGCCAGCTCAGCAGTACGGCACCTTTCAGGAAGAGCCTGAGTTAATGAGACCTGGTGAGTCTCAACTGACTGAATGCAGAACCACTTACCTGTTCCCGCATCTGCTCCCCAGCTTCACCTCATTTAAAACAGCTGCAATGAGCCTATCTGTACTCAAGGCACCTCCACAACATTGCAGTGCTACTACCATATGTATGTGTGCCCACAAGAGGGAAA
>NW_009633902.1:33300-33572 GCF_000690535.1 Cariama cristata
GGACAAAGTCTTTCAAGAGGTCAATTGTTGCATATTCCATATAATTTTTTTTAAAAAGGCACAGGAAATTTGGATCAACTTCATGGAGCAGCCTGAGAATACATGTGCTAACTGTTCATAATTTCATCTTGCACATATTTCCTACTATTCCTATTGGAAGGATATTTTCAAATATTTGTTCACTATTTCAACCTCAAAGTCACTGCTTAGCCAGACTATTACAATCTCTAATTCTTGACCTACTGTCAATTGATTTTTTTTTTTGTTGGTTT
>NW_009633903.1:0-868 GCF_000690535.1 Cariama cristata
TTCAGGAGTTATCAGAACTAAAATTCAAAGCAGTGCACCAAGGCCGGACACAGATAAAAAAACCTCTCCCTGTGGGAAGCTTGCAGGGATGCCAAAATATACAGAGGAAACAACATTTAAAAAGCAAATCCCCAAAGACCCATACTTTATTCTTCAAAAGAAAAACAGATCACAAAAAAAAAAAAGTTTCAGAAAGCGCTTTGAATCTGCCCCAAAGCAAGCCAGAGCCTCTGATCAAATAACTGCAGGGTAACTGTTGTGCAAGAAAAGCAGTTTGCAGTTTAAAAAATTCCATATGAGAAACAGGTCTTCTTGGTTACTGCCCCAGGCCAGGGTGGAGCAGGAAAATGGGGTGCGCATGGCTGGGAAATCTTTATATGTAAGGATCGGTACCTTGGCTTGAAACCCGTGTTCAACTAAGGGTGATATTATAAGCAAATATATTCAACACGTGGGAACATATACCTTGCTATGAAAAATTAGGTGAAATTTTGGCAACATTACTGTAGTAAAATGGAATTTGATAAGGAAGAAGGCACCACGATCCAGATAAACAAACCTGATCTTTCCCTAAGCTTTCCAAAAAAGGAACTGGTGGAATAGTTTTGCAGAGACACCCAAACCTACACAAGACTAATGAATGTCACAGCTGAGGTCTGCGGTTATGTAATTTCAAAACAGCACAAGTCCTACTACGCCTCTCCTCCTTCCCACCCATCTACACCAAACTCAAACTTTTACCATGGAAGCTGTGAAACTTATCGGTTCTTTGTGACAAGAAACACTCTTCAGAAATAAGAAGAAATTGAACTTGATAATCTGAGGTGTACTCACTCTGCGTCATCACTTCATAGCCACGGTGCGATTC
>NW_009633904.1:0-3219 GCF_000690535.1 Cariama cristata
AATTTTAAAAATATATGTTAATTACATGTTTAGCCTACCCCATTGTGCTTTTGTTGTAGTATAAGTATGGCCAACATGTAAAAAATTTTTCTTAACAACTAGCTAATGGTTATGTTTTGCAAAATTACTTCTTAGATCTATACAGCAGACCTGGTTTTCTGTTTGGATTTTTTTTAGCTATTTTATGATACTGTGCAACCCATTGAAAATAGTATGAGTCCAGTATACTCTGATCCTTGTTCTGCTTAGCTAGGTGCTTTACCTAACTGTGTAGCATTTTAAATTTAAATAACTCATATTAAATGTGACTTACGTTCTAGGAGACAGAACAGTAGATTCAAGTAACATGAAAGGATGGTTACTGGTTTTTTTTTGGTTTTTTTTCTTTTTTTTTTTTCTAAACCACTCTTCTACATGTTATAAGATAGAAGATGTGCATTCTGAACCGCATCTTAACTGAGGTTTTCCTCTGTATGTGCAGTTACTCAGTTTCAACTATAGCCACTGCAGTTAGATGTCTAGTTTATAAAACTGCTTGTTTGTGTGTCTGCTGGGTTAACTTTAGAAAAGTAACTCGAGTAGTAATAGTCCCTTTAGCCAAGATCCTTACTGAATATTGTTCTTCGATGGCAGTCCACAAGCAAGGCCGGACTCTCTGTGAGCAGTAATGCCCATTTGTGCACCAGTGTGCAGTTTGACAACTCTGGGCTACTGCGGTTAGGGTTATCGGAGACGGAGCACTCCAAAACACCTTCATTTCCATGCTGAAATTTTTGACCCTTAAACAAAGCAACTCAAATGTCAAGCATGCAAGAGCTGCTGCTTATTTCTTAACATATGTCCTCCCATCTCCAAATAGTTGTGTTTTTAGCCATGCCTCTGCCCACCAGACTCTTTGCGCTTCTGTAACTGTTACATCCCTTATACCCCATCTACTTGGCTCCGTTGTCAGGAATGGAGAGTAGCTCATAAAATAACTGAATAACTGTCCTCCTTGGTAAGTGACCCCTTAAGCCTTTTTAAGAGCCTTGTTTGCACAAATCCTGCTCACAGGAGTAGAAAAATATTAGCATAGAGAGGAACTGCATAAATTATAATAGTAAATACGTGGTACCGCAAAGAGAAATTCTGTTCAGTGTCAGTAGTTATAAGCGTGGGGTTTTTGTATTTCCCAATTCAGTTTCTTGGAAAAGAAATATAAAATAAATAAATGGTTTCTGCAGAGCACACGTGTGCCCTAAGGCACTTCATTCATGGCTGCCAGAAAACATTTCTTACGTCTCACAGTAAGAACAGACTTAACACCTGTGTTTGGTTTTCTTTAACAGTCTGCTAGTGCAAGTGAATTTTTCTTACTGTCCCTCAGTTGCACAAATGTTTTTACAGACAGAAACACTGCCATACTGATATATCCGATAGCTTTTCCTGTCCTTATTTTCCAAGATGCCCATCTCTTGCTATGGAACCCAAAGGCCTCCAGCTGTAGAGAGCTGGAGGGGCTGACTCTGTGCCTAGAGCAGGCAGCTCATAACAAGAGCCTGCCGTAGGCACTGGAGAGAGCCTGCTGCTCTTCACTTGATCATAGATCTCTACTCTCCGCAGCATCAAGTGGACACGGCTGTGCATTCCTGGCCTTGAATTTTTTTTCTATTAGCCACTCTCCTGTAACATATGAACTATGCTCCTTGGTTTAGGATAACATATACTGATGAGTAGAGGAACATGTACAGAGACATGGTGGGATAGCTGGCGTGACGGGAGTGCTGTCATGGATGGCTGTGTACTTTTGAGGAAGGACAGGCCCCCAAGGCGAGGTGGAGGAGTTGCTCTTTATGTAAGAGAGCAACTGGAATGTATCGAGCTCTGCCTAGAGGTAGATGAAGGAGGAGTCGAGAGCTTATGGGTAAGAATCAAGGGGCAGGCTAATATGGGTGACACTGTTGAGAGTGTTTACTACAGGCCGCCTGATCAGCGTGAGGAAGTCGATGAGGCCTTCTACAGACAGCTGAAAGCAGCCTCACGATCACAGGCCCTGGTTCTCATGGGGGACTTCGGCCATCCTGATACCTACTGGGAAGACAACACAGCCAGGCACACACAGTCCAGGAAATTCCTGCAGAGCACTGATGGCAACTTTTTGACACAAGTCGGGGAGGAGTCAACAAGGAGAGGGGCTCTGCTGGATCTTGTACTAGGACGGGTTGGGGATGTGAAGGTTGGGGTCAGCCTTGGCTACAGTGACCATGAGATGGTGGAGTTCAGGATCCTGTGTGGAGGAAGCAGGGCAATAAGTAGAACTACTACCCTGGGCTTCAGGAGAGCTAACTTTGACCTCTTCAGGGACCTACCTGGAGGGATCCCATGGGTTAGGGCTCTAGGAGGTAGGGGGGTCCAAGAGAGCTGGTTAATATTCAAGCGCCACTTCCTCCAAGCTTAAGATCGGTGCATCCCTGTGAGTAAGGAGCCAAGCAAAGGGGGGAGGAGACGTGCATGGATGAGCAAGGAGCTTCTGGCAAAACTCAAATGGAAGAACGTGGTTAATGGAATGTGGAAAAAGGGACAGGCCACTTGCGAGAAATATAGGAACGTTGTCAGAATATGCAGGGATGCACTGAGGAAGGCTAAGGTCCACTTGGAATTAAATCTGGCAAGGCATGTCAAGGACAACAAGAAGGGCTTCTTCAAGTACTTCTACAAGTACCAAAAGGAAGACTAGGGAAAATGTGGGCCTGCTGTTGAGTGAGGTGGGTGCTCTGCTGATGGAGCATACAGAGAGGGCAGAGTTACTGAACGCCTTCTTTACTTCAGTCTTTACTGCTAAGGCAGGCCCTCAGGAATCCCAGATCCTAGAGGGAAGAGAGGAAGCCTGAAGAAAGGAAGACTTCCCCTTGGTCGAGGAAGATCAAGTTAGAGATCATTTAGGCAAACTGGACACCCACAAATCCATGGGCCCCAATGGGATGCACCCATGAGTGCTGAGGGAGCTGTCAGATGTTATTGCTGAGCCACTCTCCATCATCTTTCAAAGGTCATGGAGAACAGGAGAGGTGTCTGAGGACTGGAGGAAAGCCAGTGTCACTCCAGCCTTCAAAAAGGGCAAGAAGGAGGACCCAGGAAAATTCAGGCCAGTCAGCCTCACCTCCACCCCTGGAAAAGTGATGGAACAGCTCATTCTGGATGTGATCTCTAAGCATGTGGAGGAAAAGAAGGTTATCAGGA
>NW_009633904.1:3331-3630 GCF_000690535.1 Cariama cristata
AAGTCTTTTGACGCTATCTCCCATAACATCCTCAAAGGTAAGCTCAGGAAGCGTGGGTTAAATGAGTGGACAGAGAGGTGGATTCAGAACTGGCTGGATGGCAGAGCTCGGAGGGTTGTGCTCTGCAGTGCAGAGTCTAGTTGGAGGCCTGTAGCTAGTGGTGTTCCCCAGGGGTCAGTTCCGGGTCTGCACTTGTTTAACTTACTCAGTGATGACCTGGATGAAGGGACAGAGTGTGCCCTCAATGAGTTTGCTGATGATACAAAACTGGGAGGAGTGGCTGATACACCAGAAGGCTG
>NW_009633904.1:3776-10858 GCF_000690535.1 Cariama cristata
AGAGAAGAACCTGGGAGTCCTGGGGGACAACAAGTTGACCATGAGCCAGCAATGTGCCCTCGTGGCCAAGGCAGCCAATGATATCTTGGGGTGCATAAGGAAGAGTGTGGCCAGCAGGTCGATGGAGGTTCTCCTCCCTGTCTGCTCTGCCCTGGTGAGGCCACATCTGGAGTGCTGTGTCCAGTTCTGGGCTCCCCAGTTCAAGATAGACAAGGAGCTACTGGAGAGAGTCTGGTGGGGGGCGAGAGAGTCTGGTGGAGGGCAGTGAAGATGATGAGGGGACTGGAGCATCTCCCTGATGAGGAAAGGCTGAGGGAGCCGCATCTGTTCAGCCTGGAGAAGAGAAGACTGGGAGGGGATCTTATCAATGCTTATAAATACCTTAAGGGTGGGTGTCAAGAGGATGGGGCCAGACTCTTTTCAGTGGTGCCCAGGGACAGGTTAAGGGGCAACGGGCACAAACTGAAACTCGGGAAGTTCCATCTGAATATGAGGAAGAACTTATGTATTTTGAGGGTGGCAGAGCACTGGAACAGGCTGCCCAGAGAGGTTGTGGAGTCTGCTTCTCTGGAGATATTCAAACCTGCCTGGTTGTGTTCCTGTGCAACTGCTGTAGGTGAACCTGCTTTGGCAGGGGGGTTGGACTGGATGATCTCTGGAAGTCCCTTCCAACCCTGACAATTCTGTGATTCTCTGTGCTCATTCTACATCCAGCTTACTCCGGTCAATAGCAAGCTTCACATACAACAGTATTTGCTAAAATAAGAATTTTCCCAAAATAAAAAAGCATTGATTTTTGTGTTTGTGTAATGATTGCTGGCCTGGCTACAAGTCTGATTTGATATTTTAAGTTACTATTTTCTAAATTTAATTATGTGTGTTCCTGTAGACTAGGAGCCACCTGTACAACTTGAACCAAAAAGTGTACTAAGAAAGTTGTGTTTAGAGAAACATTAGACTGCAAGTGATGAGTATTCATCTAATGCTCTGTACTGTCAGTTTCACACACTCAGTGAAATACGAAGAGCGCTCGCTGTCTGTCAAGTTAGGCTACAGCTGAGCAGGTACTACAAAACGTTTGATCTAACTTCACACAAGGGTGCAGTTCACAATTCTGCACTTATTTATGGCAGGTGGCACATACAGCCAAAGGAGTCTTTCCACATTTAACTGCATGCTGCCATCAGTGTCCTGTTGAGTTTGTAGGGTTGAGTAAAGAAGTGGTGAGATTACAAGAAACCTGTGTTGTGATACTTGGTGATAAGAGTATGCAAGTATCTTGCTGACAAAAAAATACCAAATTGATGTAACTGGTCAGATTTACTGAAACACTTCACGTTGCCTAAGCAATCTGTCAGGTACTTCGCTGGTTCCTCTCAAGTAGTTAGACATGCAGTAATTTTTGAAAAGATCTTACTACGTTCGGTTTACCTAAAGTACATGATAACTAGAATACACAGTGAGTCATTCTCAACAAATGTTTTGTCTTGGAAGCTAGAGGAGTTGAGCAGCCTGTGAAATGTCACTACTTCAAATATGCTAGTTAGGTTTGAGGAGCTGCATGCTAAATGTTGGCTCATAGCAAACCCCTCCGAATTTATGAATGAGGGCATTCATTTCATAGCTTAAACTGTCAACTTGGTAGTCAGCTGCCGTTGCATGTACCACCATACAGCCACATTGGATTAGGAAGATGACTAACTCCTGACCTTCAATAAATAACAAATTATGCATATTAAAGTATTTTGGAATATATAAAATTAATCTGTAATAAAATTTTAATAGGACATTTCAATGTTTGGGAATGGGGTTTGAGAGCTTTCTTTTGCTTTCAATAAAGTAGGTTAGTTATCATACTACAGCTTCTGGTTGCCTTTTTTCCTAATACTGCACTTCCATGAACACAGTAAGCTTGCAAAAGCTGCAGCCAGCACTCACTCACTCGCTCTGGCTCCTGGCAAAAGGGAGGGGACAGACTGGGACAGCAAAAAAATGGGTGGAGGCTACTTCTTTCACCAGTAGCTCCGTTTTATGCTTGTTTAAAGTTCTTAGTGAGCTACAGCGTCAAGGTGCAAGTAATTCTGTGTCAGCAGAACTAAACCAAGGTTACCGCTTCCTCCCTTGCATTGGCACTTGCGTGACTGAGTAGGGAGCCATGTCAGACAACTGGCCTGACTTAAAGGTTATGTATAATTGGCTGCCTGCAAAATTTGCAGCCCAAGGGAACAGTCGAAGTGGGATCACTGCAGTCCAGATTTGGATGGAGTTAGCTGCCAGGAACCTAAACTTCAAGACTCTGATAGAGAACCAGCAGGCTTGTTGCACTGTTTCACTTCTCTGTTGGAGTCTCCATTACACTGAGGTCACATTTATGTCAATTCAATAAAGTAATTTGCTCAAGTTGTGTTGTATCTTAGAATTTGCTTTAAGTACTAACCACTCAAACCTCTCTTAGTATGGCAGTTTGTTTTGGTTTTTTTGCACAATGAAAACCTACATACTAAAAGAATCACAATATTGTATGGGTTAGGTGTAGTTTTGCAACAATATTTTCCATAGCTTTGAATGTTACATAGAAGAATTGAGACAGTAAATCTGCAGCTAGCAGTAATGTCAAATAACAGCAAAGTGATACAGCAATAGAAAGGAAAAATGAAAAAGAAGCAAGAGATCTTGGTTTGTGGTGCCTGTGGTCTTTTTGCACCAGATGTAGAAGTAGGAAGTGAGGACGGAGTAGTTTCTGTCCATCCATACTAGCCCACTCGTTTGTCATTTTGCAGTTTGTCGTTACTTTCCATGAAGACAGCTGTGTGTACAGCTGATTCATACTGTGTATTTACACAGTATAATTTAATACTGAATTTAAGATAGCCTTGGTTTTGTGCCTTTGTTAGATAGATGTGTTTAATTTTCATTATGAAAATGGATTCTCTGTTTATTTCATAAGCATGCAAATAGTTCTGCATTTTTATGAGCTCCTCTGTTTGAACGACTTGGTCAAAAGTGCTTTCATTATGAAATGTATCGTCACAGGGAAGAGGAACAACTGGAAGGTGAAACTAAGCTTGCTGTTCTTCAATAATAAGCAGGGTGAGAAAGCGGAACAGGGTTCGGACCAAGATTATGCCTTAGAAAACCCTGGAGAGAATCCTGCTTGTATGAGTATGCTACTTTCTGCCATTCTGGGATTGTCAGTACTCATTCTGGCTTGTTCATGGATTATACATCATCCTTGCTGTTCAAGTTCATATGAGAGAAGCTGTATAGGTATTTCACTATTTCACTGAAGCTTGGTCTTTCAGGTGTATTTTTCTTACATGTCTTTAAATAACAATCCCTATGCAGTGTACATTACAGTTCCATGAAACTCAACTGAAAAAGAGAGTGTGTTGAACAGTCTGGCAATTTTAGTCTAACATAACTGAAGATAAAAACTTGTTCTAGCCTTGAGCTGAGTTCAGGTTATTTGAACACTCAAAGATGGTTTGATGGATGATA
Source organism: Cariama cristata (assembly GCF_000690535.1). NCBI lineage: Eukaryota > Metazoa > Chordata > Aves > Cariamiformes > Cariamidae > Cariama > Cariama cristata. The sequence continues at coordinate 7,275 of NW_009633904.1, forward strand.
ATCACATACACAGAACAGTCAGAAGTAAGTGTAAGACTCTTTCCAGATCACATTACCTAATGAAAAAGATCATATGGTGACCAGCCTTGTAGTCTTCCTCCCCCCAGTAAAAATACTGCAGTTATTCAGGTATAACCTACACCCACTTTAAAAGTTTCTGTTTGGAAAATAATCCTCGTTTAACCTGGGCCAAATCTGTCTTGAACTGCAGTGGGGAGAGAGAGATGCGCCAGCAGTGGCAGTCAGCAGAGGCAGAAGGGTGAATGGAAGGAGGAGCAGGGCTTTGGGGGAACCACCTCTGCAGGTCACTTTCACTGCAGAGGGATCAGAATTTCTGGAATGTATGCATGAAAATAAGATACAAACATAGCTTGTCTGTATGCTAATACTACGTTATACCTAAAGTAGGAGATTTTAGGACCACACCAGCTGTTTTAACACTTGTTTTCCTACATTTCTAAGTCATGGTGTGTGTGCAGGCATTGGTTGCAAATGTAAAGGAGGGGAGGTGCAATCTTATTCTCTGAAAGGCCATAGTGGATAAGGTTTCTGTTGGCTGTTTCTCTAAGGTAATTCATCTGTGTTCCCCAGGCAGACAAAGCAGTCTAAGAAATTTGTACATACTACCTCTTAGTTTACAAGTTTAGCATTCCTTAAAAAGCTGAAAATGAAAAATATTTCTTGTAACTTTGATAGCATTATGTAGATTTATCTTTAAGAAAAGTAAGCTTTGAATACTGGGTTGCTGAAGCTTTAAAGTTGAGGCTATTAAAAGCAGTCTAATGTCATAATGCTGGTTTTAACCAAGAGTAAATTTTAAAACTTTTTGTCAGGCACAGCGTTTGGCAGCATGTTACACCATTCAGACAGCTGAAGGCACTCAGAACATAGAATTTAGGTGAAAACTGAGAATGATAACGTAATGAGTTTCTAGTGGTATCCCCTGAGGTAAAGTACAGTACATGATCAGCCTGTTCCATGTTTTCAAGTAGCAGGTAGTATTTTGCAATTGTACAAATGGTAGTGACAACAAACAGCTGACAAAGCTCATATTACCAATCCAGGAAAACATTGGATTGAATGGTCCGTTTAGATATGTTTATAACCTAAGAGATGCCTAGAATTTTCACTATTTAAGATATTTATTTTTTAAATTTTTTGTGAACCTATCAACCTACTTACCTAGAAACACTTGAATTGCAGTTGCATTAAAGGTAAAGAGTGACTTGGTTTTTTGTGTGTTAGTGAGCAACAGGATGGACAATAACTAGGGAGCGGGCACTTAACGCTTACTAAAACCTTCGAACAGGGAATTTTATCCTACCATCACTGTAATGATCGGTCCAAATACTGATAGACTTGGAGTGGGAACTGTGTATTTTTAAGTTGAAAATGGAAATATTTTCTGACAATGTTAACTTTTTGATTATCACTGCATTGTTAACAAATGAAATTATATTTTTTTTCTATTACTAACTATAAATTGCTGTTGTGATACACAGTGTCATACTAAGGATTTTTCTGTCCCTTTTTCAGAGCAAAAAAGTTCCTAAAAATAAATTGAAAGAACGGTCAACAGCGTCAGTTTCCTCTTCATGCTTCCTTCAAAATTTGTTAAGTCTAAGACCACTTTACTTTCTGTTTAGTCTAGTGCTGTACAAACAGTTTCTTTTTCCTGCAGTTGCTACTGTGACTGCTGCTTTATTCATCTTAAAGGTGATCTAGTTACCTAAATATCAAGTCATGCTATCAGGCCACTTGAGTTTTAGCTGTGTGGTTTGCTGCAAATAGTCACGCACAGTTGTTTTTTTTTTTGTCTCCGGAGCTGTCAGGGCTTGAACAAATTCCTTCCAGGAAGCTCTGTGGCTGTGCTAATGCACCACAGCTGTCCTGTGCTAGGACATTTTGCGGAGGGGTAGGACATATTAGCACAGGCACAATCATGCGATAATATGGTTACCCACCTCCTTGGCCAGAGCTGGCTTGCTCCCTGCTGCCTCTGCTTCCAGGTCAGGTTTTGCGCATGTGGTGTCGTGACCCAGTCCTGTAAGTATGTCCGCTGCTGTTTTGCAAAAGCTACTTGGATATTTTGGACTAAGAACATCAAAAGCTGCTTGCCTCTGAAATTGTACACCTTAAACAAGCATGTTGGGGTCTGTAAATAAGAAAAGTGATAAAGGTGCGTGCACATGTATTGGGGGGTGGTAAAGTTCAAAACATCACGGTTTAAAACTGTCTCAGAGGTCTTTTTTTTCCCTCCATTTTTTAAACTTCTTTTCTCTGAGAAAAACAAAGTTCCCACCTTGTTCTCCTGTCTTAGTATGAACATTTATGTTTGGACTACTTTTGCATTGTTTTCCTGTTTTGGTGGTACACTGCTCAGAAGATTGAACAAAATAGTGTTTGGAGCTGTTAAATCTAAAAACTTGGATCTGCACTTTGCCTTGTAGAAGAAAATGTACCGAAATTTGCTTGGTCATCTCACTTCCTCTTTGAAGTGCAGATAAAATCAAAGAACTGTTATGATAGTAAGTCAGTAAGATTGCTTTCCCTGGTAGAAAATGTCATCACCAGTATTATCTCCCTTGCTGATGTGTAAAATCCCCAACTTCTCTGACTAAATTGGTACACACTGCATTAAGTTTTATTATCCATGTACAACTCATCCCTGGTCTGTATCTCCAGATCATCCTTAAAAAAAGTTGAGTTGCCAAATAATGTTGTTAAAAGAAATGTTCCCTAAAGATACCTCTGTCTATCATAACGCACATGAAAGTAGCAGAAAGCAAGTTCGCTCACGAGAAGTTTAGAGTAAAGGGAGCAAAAAGTTGCAGTATGAAGTCCTGTCTTATGTAAATCTTCATCTGGGAATTCCAGGTGTGGATCTAGAGATGACAGATATCTAGAGATGATAGGTATCTAGAGATGAATCTAGGTATGTCTGGCTAGAAAGTGATAGGATAGGTTCACCATGAACCAAGCAATAGACTATGCTAAAATTCTGCATTAAGACCACAATAAAGTACAGTTACTTAAACATACGAAGACATCATCACTTTTTCACTGGAAAATACTGTGATTGTGCAAAAGACTAAAACATGCTTGCTCCAAATGCTCCTGATTTTTATTGACTCTCAAGCCATTTTCCTCTGCAGCTTAACTAGTTACACAATGGAAATGAAAACTGGAGATGACTCATGCTTGAAATCTCAGGGGCTGCCATCTCAAATGACCGTTTACTTAAACTTGTATTTTTTAAGTGCACACCCAGTCATGTGCATATCAGAACATCTGCAAGGAGAGAATTTCTTCAAATTGCAAATAAGAAAGCCTAATTCATTTTGCTTAGTCACAAAAAAGGGAGGAATTTGCATTTGGTTAAGAGCTCCTAAGAGAAAAGGGAAAGTCTGTTTCCCAACTCTGGTGCTCCTCTTGTTGACTGTCCCCACAGAATTTTGAAAAACCCACAAGAACTTTAGAAAAATCCCTCCCCAGCCCCCAGTACACTTTTTGGTAGGCAAAAGACTGTTAATGCAGTACACGAGGAGGAACATTTACTTCTCCCCACCCCCCCCGCTCTTTCT
>NW_009633904.1:10889-34458 GCF_000690535.1 Cariama cristata
TTAACTATGTACTTAATTTCACTATGTAAATTATGACCAATGTCTGAGAAGAAAGCAACCTAATGCCAGTGATGAGAGACAATGGAGTTTTTGAAAAGCAATAAAGGTAAATATAAAATTGGTGGCAGAATTTCTTGTCAAAATGAAAGCTGAAGAGACAGGTTTTCTGAAGTAATACAGATTTGTATTTAGAACTTCAGTCTGTTAAATTACACAACAGTCGCTGTTGACAAGAGGTTTGAAAAGAAGTATATAGTCTGTCGGGGTAACTACAGTAAAAGGGAGAAGAAGGTGGTGTAGTCCATTATTGTGTCTGGATTTCAGTAGAACACCGGAGGTTAATATTACTGGACTCTCTCAGTAGAGCATTAAGAGGTATTACGATGATCTCTGTCATTACATTGCATGTTTGTCTGCCAGGCTGGACTTGTGTTCATGCACTTCAACATTTTACTGTTTGAGTTGCTCCTTTCACAAAAAGGTTACTACAGAGCAATGCTGCCAGATTTCAGGAAATCTATAAATAAAGGAAGTAGATTTTAATGACTGGCTCTCCTGTGTTCATGTTAGTAAGCTTCGGTCAGATGAATCTATTAGCTGAATCCTATTTAAAAAAGAATGATTCGGTGTTTACTTTCTCCTAACTTTTGTTCTTATGTAGTAATAGAATCATGTTACTGTTTTGTTTTATATTGGGAAATGCCATTTTACTTTTAAGTATTTCTAACGCGTCATCACAACAGTACATACAATTCCTCCTAGGTCAGGCTGTACAGATGTTTGGTAACATACCAGATTTAAGGCCAGGAAATAAGTGTTAATGTTTAATCTATGCAGCTGGGGTTACGTCATTACGGATTTTTTTGCCTTGTTGAGCAAAACATCATTAACGTTTGTCCAGCCCTAATACCATGACTTGATCAAAGTCTGAACTTGAATGCATTCACTCCAGGAATCCGTGAAGTGGTTGTATCCAACAGACATAAGCATAAATACATTGTCTTTGGATAAATTTTGAAAAACTTTTACTCGGGGAGATTATTTCCTATACTCTTTCATCTTTTCTTGCAAAACAAAAAGTACCTGATGTCCTAATTTCCTTACATTGGGAAAGGATATTATTGAAATGATTATCATAAGCATAGGATAATAACATAAGAGGGGAGATGAGCACCCTAATTCTTAAAAAGCCTGTAGTCCATGCATGTGTTCCTAATTCTGACAATAAGTTGAAAACAGATAAAAATGAATGCTCAAGAGACCCAGGGAAGCACCTAGCAATTTGAAGCAAAACATTAGTTAGAAAGTACGAATGTAGCTTGTGTATCTGCAGTACTCCCATCGCGTGTTCTTTAACGTTACAGAAACAGGAATATTACGTCTGACTTTGAAGACTGTAAAACACTGTACACCAGTTATTTACTCTTATTGTGCCGTGAAAATGCAGGGAAAACTGAGTTCTTAACTTTTCTGTTAGGAAAACAGCTTCTGTTAAGAAACCCAGCTTTGAGTAAATTCCTGCTTTATGTCAGGTATGTTCCAATTAGGAGACAGAAGCAAAATCTAGACTATCCATTCATTGCTGAGTGAGATGAAATGGTGGCATAATTTACAAAGTTACCTGAAAGAAGTAACTTGTGTGAATGTTACTAGTCCCTTTCAATGCAAATTAAGACTGTTCAACTTAAACCACCACAGAACATGATGGCAGTTTTCAGATGCCTGTATTCCACGCAGGAAAAAATGGAGGGAATTATCTTCAAGTTCAGTGTGAAGTCTCACTTGTGCTTTCCAATTGTTTTACTTCTCCCTTTTCTAGCTGAACTGCTTTTTTTTTGGCCTGTAATCAGTATCTGCAATCACATTTTCAAGAAAGAATCACCCTTAAAAATGAGAATTTTAAACATCATCTGGTTATAAAAATTAGGTTTAAATGCTTCTTTGTAGTTACATATTATGCTAGAGACTGCACAAACAGTCCATGATACAGACTTATATGGAATAATTTGAATGTTTTGTACTATTTTTTTTTTTAATTTAACCAGCTTAATTTGTAATGCTTAAAAATAAATCAAAGATAAAGAGGGGAATTGATCTCCAGTCTGTTGTTTCAAACTGATACAGTATAGGTGGATGCAAAGATCTTTTGTTGTAATATGCTCCAAAACAATAGGTGCAACAATATCTGAATAGAATCTAAATAGAATTTATCTGAAGTTGCCTAAAATAAGAGAATGTTTTCAAAAAGCTGGAACTTACCAAGTTTGTACTCAAAGGAGGCATGAGTTTCATGTGGGGAAGCAAGTGACACACCTGGTATGAAATGTATGAAACTGGTTTTACTATAAATTGTATGTATTAGGGGATTATTTGACTTGGGGTATCAAATTTCTCAAGGAGAGTGTTTGCAGGCAAGAAAAACCTTATGGAAGATGTGGCAAATAGGGCTTTATAGTTGTAGGTCTCAAACTGATTTGATCTTCTAGACTATATAATTCAACTACTTTTGTATTTTGCAAAGTATTTTACTACTGAGAGGGAAGCAGAAAAGAAGATCACAACTGAAATCTCACTAGTTGGATCATCAGAGCCATGTAAGTCACAGCCTTTCCACTGCAAAATGATTGTGTAGCTAAACGCAGAACTAGTCAGTCTATCCATTTTGTATTACATATGGGGAGAAAGAGATTATAAATTCTTATTTGACTATTTATAGAGCTTTTGCTGGAGAACTTCCACAGCCACATATCCTCTAAAATTTGTCCTTGATCATGCTGCTTGCCTTTTCATGTGCTTGTTTTTAAAAGTTGGGTGGAAACAGTACAATTGCATATCTCTGCCGTTGAAACATCGGAGTAAGAGTAACATTTGCCATAATGCCTGATGAGATTGGGGTGTATGCTGAGGGGATCAGGCTGAAGTAAATATTCTTTATTAATATAGAATATGCATTTTCCTTTTTAATTTTTGTGTCCTTTAGTCCAAATATATTTGGAGGAGTTTTGAGGCATTATCCATATTTTTCAGTTGCAGATTTTTTCCTTTTCCATCCTCCTCTGAAATACCGTCTGTCCAAGCCACCACTCCTTACCATGTTGATTAACTAAAATGCCAATGAAACAAAAGGATGCCTATCACTTCCATTTACCACAAAAAAGTGTTGAAACAGCTGAGTTTACTATTAGTTGTAGTGACTGCTAGCAGTCACCTTGTGAGCCCTAGGCTTTTGATCAGATCACAGCATAGCAGTACAGACTGAGTACGGGCTTGCGAGAGAAGCAGCATTGGCATGAATGAGCCTCAGGTATTTACAGTGCAGATTCTGGATAGAATTTAATGAGGCAAAAGTAACAGAGGTGGGTCTAGAGGAACTACTTTCCAATTCAGTGTATTCTCAATGGACAGTTTTCAGTTGTGGAATCTTGCCTTGGCCTTTTATGTTTTCTGCCCTTGGGGCACACAAACAGCTCTTACCCTTTCAGCAAATATTTGCTTGCCCTTATGTTACAAGATTAGGAGAGAGATTTTCACACCAGCCTGTTAGATAATTGAGAAATACTGGGTAAGCATGGCTGCTCTGGTTTCCAGTACAATAGTTGTTGCAGCAATAGATACATGACACTTGACACTTATGAACTGATTTTTTTTTCCTGATTGACATCTGCATATATGTTCTGAGGTACTAAAATAGAATTAGTGAATATAAAGAACAGCAATTATATTTTTCTTGAAACCAAAAATAAATCTGTTCTTTGTTTAGTAGCTAAGTAAAACATTGTATTAACTACTTTTTAAGCAGCAGTAAGGGAAACAAGATTTTCTAATACTACTTGTGGGTTTGCCATTTCAAATAGAATGTACATATTTAATCAGGGACCCTTGACTTATATCAGGATCCACTATATCTGACTTTCCCCTGTCCCTGTTGGGACACAGGTACCAGTATTTATGCTGTACAGACATAGTAAGAGCTCTCAAAAACTCTCAGGCTTTGAGCTGCTATTGCATGGATAGAGTACAGAAGTACTTCTGAAACCTGCTGGCGTTTGATTAGATTACCTTTTCGTTGCCCTTTGACGTACAAAATTGTGTAAGAGGGAAATATGTAGAAATCTGCCTGTGGGAAAGGAACAAAAATTGGACTTTGTGTACTTTTTTTTCCTACTCTGAGTAACTTGCATTAATGTTGGCAGAGTTTGTTTTCATGAAAACACTGACATGATGTAAAAACTGAGTTTCCCTTAATTTTTCTTCTTTCAGTCTTTCTAACCCCAAAAGCGTTGTAATCAGCCACAAGATTCTTCTAACTCCTATTGCTATTTAATCACAGTCTTCTCAATGTTCTCTCATTCTTGTATGTGACAGGTATAAATCTGGAAAATCAAAAATTTGTAGAGAACCTAGTAGTACGCACTCATTTGTTTATTGTGTTTAAGCTTGCTGCATCTTGCTGGCAATGTGATATTTCTCAGTCTTTCTGTAATTTCTTTTTGAAATCCTAGGCTCTTTCATTTCTAGTACTGGAACAAATTCAGGACTACTAGATATCGATTAAATTTCCTTCCAAAAACTGACTGTAGCTAATAACCAAGGTACTCATTCACGTCAACTCACATTTTTTTCACTATGTAGAACCACCTTTCCACTTACAAATTATGAATGCTTACTGTGGTTTCCAAAATGTTTAGATCTGCCTGAATGCTAGAGAAATCCCAGAAATAGCTCTTACTTATTCATTCTGGATTGTTTTGGAAGTTTTCAGAACTTCCTGAAAGGAGTCAACCCTGAGTACTTACGCTAAAGCCAGAATTGTGTCTCCATCTGAAGCTGACAAGAGCTCGGTTGCAGGGAAACCAGACTTCCTCCAGTGTTGTTTTTAAACTAAACAATTTCTTGCTTTGCAGATTCCAAGTTTTCTTCACAAACTAGAATACTACCCTTTTCCTGTCTAATGTCATCCTTCTTACTGGGATACTTTCCTGACACAATGAAAAAAATGTTTTAAAAGTTGCAATTAAAGTTTGAAGCAGATCGAAAAAGAAGTATGTTTTCTTCTAATCACGCATTACAGAGTAAATTGGATCCCTGGCAAGCTTTTTAACGCAAGAGGAAGGACAGTAAACACTGTTATTCTTATACTTTCAATATTAAACCTTTACAGTGTTTTGGGCTTGGGCTAATTAAAAATGTTCCTAGTGAAGATAATAATTTGCTGTCTTATTAAACTGCATAAGATATAATTTCTAGCTAAAGGTACTCCTTTAGCTTTTCAATTTCTCTTAGAAATTCTAGTAGTGCGTGCAAATGCTGGTTAAGTTGATTCTGTTCGAATAAATGCAGAGAAGATTAGGGCATTTCCTCCTCTGTGAATAGTTGCTTCCAGAGGCATAAACCCTCTCCCTGTTCCCCACGCACGCTTTTGCTCTTACTTAGTCCCCTAAGCTTTTGTGACTATTTACAAGATATTTTTCTATACTAAAAAAAAAGAATAGTTGCCAGTTGTTTCTTAGATTTTCAATTAAATTCATTACAAAGAAAGGAGTGTTTCTTCCGTTCTAGAACCTGTGCTCTGATTTCAGACTTTGTTCTGTGGCTCTGGTTGCAGGACAACAATAGAGTGTTGCATGTTACCTGTTGCCAAAGCTTTTAACTGAGGATATCAAAGTCAGATTATACGCAAAGAACATATCTTCCATCTGTGGCAGTCCATAAAATACAGCGTCAGTTCTCGTATGAGCATTCACATGAGTTATTTGTTTTTTATAGTAAGCTTGGACTATAGAATTTTTGTAAACACCCAGCATATAATAGTAATAAGGAAAATATTACTATGAAATGTAATAATTATTGTAAGGTATTACTATGAAATAATTAACTTTGTAAGTCAATATAAAATATTACCTATTCTAAATATTATAGTATTACATAACAGTTTTACTTTGAATCAGTGAAATTTTTCATGTGAATGCTACGTTTTCTTTTATTTGTGAGGAAAAAGGAAATTTACTGAAAACATAACTGTTCTACTGTAGTACTATGTAGTTGGCTTGCCTTGAAGGTATCCTTGGTGGTGCATCGATGTGACCATTGCATCTCATCCTTTCTCTAAAGTCTAATTAAACTTAAATGAGAGCGAAGGCATAAGGTATAATTTGAATGGCTAAGTTTGGCTTCTAACCAAATGGAATTGGTATAGAGATACTTTCGCAAGTTCAATATGTCAGTTTGTTATACGTTATATTTAAAATATACTAGATGTTTATTTGGCATGAGTTTGGGACGGTCCTGATATAGATCAAAATCTTACACAGCCACACGCAAGTGCCAGTAACACTAAAAGCATTATTGTGCCTCTTATTTATTTCATATTTTAAGATAAAATGTTTGTAGGAAAATTTCAGAAGGGATGCTTAAAGTCTGTAAAAACTGGTACCTTGATTGACATTGTGGACTCATGGGGAAGGCTAATAAAATATAACTAGGTTAAACATCAGTTAAAAGCTTTCTGTATATAGAACCAAGTAGCCCAAGAGAATGATTATGCGGTAGACTCTTTGAAGCTGTATCCGTATAGTTACATGTAAGCATCTTTTTTCCCACTGGTCATGGGACCAGTGAACCCTCGCTGCCTACATAACTATGCTTTTGTTCTGTAAACTCTCCTCTTACCTCAATACCCAAACTCTACTTCACAATACTTATGACTCTTTTGGGCAATGTATGCTACAGATAGTCCTGAGTTAATGTTTCTACTGATACTCATACATCAAGAATGAAAAGGTCTTGTTGCTTCTGCCCTGAGACGGAAGAATGGACCATATGGAATCTGGAAGTCTCTTTCTTGCCCCCCCCCTTTTTTTTTATAAATTAAATTCAGCTTCTGTTCATAGCTTTATTCAGAACATGTTTAAATGGGGGGGGGGCTCCCCATAAAAATTAAACTCATTTTGGGTAGCTTCATCTTTATCTGTACACTGTTGTTTACAAGCTTAGTCTTTTCCAATAATATCATTGCTGTCTGCTTGTATGGGTTCATACGCTATTCTTCTTCAGGAGCATTAGGATGGAAATTCTCAAGATTCCTCCTTTCTGCAAGGCAAAAAAAATCCCAACCTCTAATACTTTCTTTTTTTCTGTTTTAATATAGATCTAATTGACACTGAAAAAAACCCCCAGTCATCACTGTCAGATACCTTGTAAGTATACCTCTGTGTGTGTGTATGTGTCCGTTTTTTATACGAATATGTTCAAAGGAAAAAGCCAAGTTTGTCTTTTTGGGACTTACTAAGTTTTTCCAACTGATGTCTATTAAGAATTACAATTGATTTTTTGTCAAGCTAGAAACATTTTGAGTTACCACAAATACGTACAAATTAGCTGTTACCTGTTTTTATAGACACATTTTAACCTATTTCAAACAAATCTGAAATTTCAAAATGAAAGAAATGCAACCTCTAACTTTTGCTAATGTGAATATTAGCATAACTCGCTGCAAGTGTACGAAGTGTGTTTTTACATGCACTTAAAATTCAAAAATGTTAAAAGTGATTTCAACAGGGTGGCAGTTTTAGGACAAAACAAACATTCTTTCCCATTAAGACCTTTTTATCATTACTTTCTTATTTCAGGAAGTATTTTGAACATTCTGATGGCTTTTAGCATGTTAGAAAATTGTTCCAGTAAACTGAAAGTTCTTAAGTTAGTGTTCGACACTGAATTGAGTTTTTTTGCTTAGCTTGAAGATCTTCTTACATATAAACCCACACATTTCATGTAGAAAGGATTATTAGATGACATCAGTAGGATGTAATTTTTCAAACACAGTCCTCTTTTCACACATAGTCTTACAATCCATTCTGCAACTTAGTTCAGTTTTAAGGACGCAGTATTGATAATCGGTAATAAAATATGAATTGGATATTGTGAAATACCTGTTTAAATTATGACAGTACTGTTGTAATTCATTGTGTTATTTGCATCTCATCGGTGCTTAAATGATAAGAGGAACAGGTCCCCATTATTTTAGATACAGTAAAAAAAGGAACAGCTCTTACCCCAGAGACTTCAGTTCAATTCACTATTGCCCACATGCAATGAGTGGAAAATAGCAGTGGAAAGATGAGATAATTGCAATAAGTATATAATAAGATATACCATTAGTTTAATTAGAAAGTAGTAAGCAAATCAATGTGTGAAAATATGATCTTCCGTTCTTTGTATCTGTTGTAATAACAAGTACACAGAAAATACTCTGAAAATTTTGTGGTTGTTCAGTTTTATACAAGCCGCTAAATAGCTTAAATATAATTTATAAAATTAATGTACAAGAGATTAAACTGAATGGAAAAGTTAAAGTAAATGTGTTTTTCTTTTATAGTATTGGTTAGTCCAGAACACTGGGTAAAGAATTTAAATAAATATGAACCGATTCCTCTCCTCCCTTTCTAAATTAGTCAGTTCTTGATTATTAGCGAGTAGTTTTTTTACCAGTAGGACTACTTCTGAAAAAGCTACTACTCAGCCTGAATAAAAGCTATAGTACTCTCTCATTATATTAAATTGTTTGCATTAGTCCAACAAGTCTGCTTTTTATCCAAGTCATTGTGTCTGGTCCTATGCTTTTTGTTGGAAAGTAAAGAGCAATGAGAGTTCTCCATGGGGTTTATTTTAACACGTAGCTAATCGTGGGCATGCACTGAAGTTTTCTTACTGTAGTCTTGGCACTATGGCTGGCTTTTGTTTTCAATACAAGCTCAACTGCTGCTTTTGGAGCACTGAATTAACTGGAATTAAAGTATCATACAAGATTTGTAATATAAACGAGTAAACCTTCATTTTAGAGAACTGGAGCTTAGGGAAGTAAAATGGTATCTCTTCTGCTGAGGTTTGACTGCTGAGCAGTTGATGATGATGAGGTTAACTACAGCAGAATAAGCATACACGTTTTGAAAAGAATGTAGCATTCACTTTTCATAAAAAGAAATACACAGAATACTCTTTTCTGAACAAGTCTGGGCTTAGTTTAGTACGTCAGACTCATTCAATAGTAATTTTATTCTATAGATTTAATTAAAAAATTAACCTAGTAATCATATTATTTTTAGTATCTGCAGATCTCTTAATCTTATATTACATTAAATGCTGTTGATATTGGCTACAACACAACTGCAGATGTTGGAATTCTTATTAAAAAACCCCAAAACCTATTAATAGATTTCTCTTACGCTGTTAGTGGCAGTTTAACCTGAAACATTAATTGTAGTCTCCCTCATCACCTGAGGGTGGCAGATATGTTAATAAAGGTACATTTTGAGGTGTGCCCATATTCTTTTAATTCTTGATGAAGCCCTGAAAGCTTCCCTATTCTCATCCTTTCTGTTTATCAGCTTTTGTCCATGAAAGACTGGGCTTTGCAATAAGCCAGTCAGCGTTACTCGCTCTCCTATGTGTCTGAGGTACTGCTCTTCTGTTAGTGCACCTTTGCCTTTTATCTTTCCTGCTGTGTGCATCCTTCGTGATGTGTTTGCATGTCGTGTTTGCATGTCATCCAGATGAAGATAAGCATCTGTAGCTTTTATGTGCCAGTGCAGACTAGTTACAGAGCAGTAGGCTAGCCACAACTGGGGTTTGCTGTGATGCTTTTGTTTTTCTCCCATTCACCTTCGGTCTTTATTCAGGCCCAGTTCTCCTTCATGAGGAAAGACTTCTGACACGCAGACAAGATCTTGCCAAATTGTGCTTTATTTTAAATTGGATTAAATTGGTCAAATTGGATTCCATTTTCCATACCTGGAGTTTTGAAATGCAAATATTGAAGTAGGTGTTGGAGGGGGAAAAGCAAATCTGTGTAATCCCTTTCCAAGAGTCTGATATTCATAGTTGAAAAGTAATAGATTAAAAATTCAGTTGCTGGGGCAAAGTTAATAAAGCAGTTTTGGAATATTGTATAGTTTTTAGATTACAACATGTAGATTTTTGATGACTCTGCATCAAGATACATTTTAATCTGAATATAAGTTGATACAATATTCTGAAAAGCAGTAAACAAATTACTGTATATTTTCTCTGTAGTACAAATATTTAGGGGAAAAACAACTGTTGACCTTTCCCATTATTACACAATTGTGGCTTAAACACAACATTATGATGTGAAGGACAGACTTCATCTCAACAGCCCTGAACTATTCAAACAGAGATAGTGGGGAAAGGTCTTTGAAAAGTAAATATTTGTGGATGCAACAAACAAGTACGGAAAAGATTCATCCTCTTTCATCTTCAGAGCAGTACACTGCTGTATCATGCAGTGTACATGCCTCTTAAATCAGTTACTTCAGTCTCCTTTGTCTTGATGCATTTGAAGTGAACTCTTAGAAGGACTAAAACTAATGGACTAACTGTAATATTACTAATTTAATTCTTTCTTCTTTTTTTTTTTCCTGCTCTCTGCTTGGCTCTGGTCTTCACCCACAGGTATCCACTGTTGGCTCTCAAAGGTTACTAGAATTTTAGCAGCTGCTCTGAAACAGAACTACCTAAGCTTCACTTATTGTTGCTTCTTCCTACACCATACTGCACTGCTGCTTTGCTCTTGCCCACTTCAGAACACAATAAGAGATTTTCTTTTTTTAAATACCTGCAATGAAACTTAGGCTAGAAGTATGTGCCATTCTCTTGTTGCCTGTGTACTTGCTAATATCCGTGTACAGTATGCTTGTATTTATTCCATGGTATTTTCTTACCAATGCTAAGAAGAAAAAGGCTATGGCAAAACGTTTAAAAGCTAAACCCATCTCGGACAAACCTGGAAGCCCCTACCGTTCCGTCACTCATCTTGACTCACTAGCAAACATAAACATTCCTGGAGCAGATACGTTGGACAAGCTGTTTGACCATGCTTTAGCAAAGTTTGGGAAGAAAGACTGTCTTGGGACCAGAGAAGTACTGAGTGAAGAAAATGAAATGCAACCAAATGGAAAAGTGTTCAAAAAGGTAACATTTACAATTTTGTACTTCATTCTGATTTGGCTTTGACCTGCTTTGCATCTTGCTTCAACAAGGGAGGTCTCCTTAGAGGTCTTCCTTAATCATCATCTTATGATATAAAACATCATTTTTATAGTAGTTAAAGAATAACAGAATACAGGATGCACTATTTATTCTGCTTCAGGAAAAACGAAAGCAATTTTTTTTTCTTTTAATGAACGGCAGCGTGTGTGCTTATGGCATTATGCACCAACTCACATGAACTTGTCAAGCTGTGCTAGCAGCTTCTTGTCATCACAACTTTTTTTTTTCCCCCTCACCAGCTAATTTTAGGAACTTACAGATGGTTATCCTATGAAGAAGTAAAGGAGAAAATGGATCGCTTGGGGAGTGGACTGACTGCCCTGGGACTAACCCCAAAGAGTACTGTTGTCATATTCTGTGAGACCCGAGCAGAATGGATGATTGTAGCTCTAACCTGCTTCAAGTACAACTTTCCTCGTGAGTGCTGAACTTGTTTACTTCTAATGTATTTTAGAACCATTTCTCAGTATTGGTTTGGCTGTTAAGTATTTTGAATCTGCCAATCCTGTCACTGACAGTATAAGAATTTCATAAACTTACTGTGCCTATGGTCTGATTCTTATAAGTTGCCAGTCTGTTCCATGCATTGCAGAGATCCCTAAAATTAACTTGCTTATACTTATGAGACTGTTTTTGCTGATCTGATTGTAGTAATGTTCTAGATGCTAGAATGACAGAACAGTATGGTTACCATTCAGGTTTTTTTAAAATACTCTGAAGATGTAAGTAGTTGCATTTCTCCCCCCAAAACGTGAAACGTCTTTATAGTATGTTCTGTCTGTATCCTGACTTACGAATCCAAAACATGAAATGGTTATTAGAAGAGAGAAGAATGGTAATCAAAATCATATGCTAGTCTGAGGATTTTTGGTTACATTTTTAAGTTGCTCAAGTTCATTACAGTTATGTATATGGTTTTTTTCCATTTTTTAAAATTTTATTTAAGCTGTCAAAAATCTCTAATCTGAATGAATGCATACAAACTTCTCAGTGAAGCAGGAAGGGTTACTATGCAGTCAGGTGCCCAGTCTCCATACAACACGCTATGACCCATAGCTTATCTTTGTTGGTGTCTTATGTTTTTTCTTGCAGTAGGCTGCTTCTTTTTCCTCCAATATTAGTAGTGGCCGACTCTGCGAGGAGAAGGTCATACAGTAGTGTATGCAGAGAGGCCGTTAAAGGGCAATAATGGAAGCGCTCACATTGCTACTGAAGTAGGAGAGGATGGTTAATTTGGTCTTGATCCTCATGCTTTGAGAGGCAGGAAGAATCAGCTATATAACATTACACTCTTTTTGTTCCTTCCTATTTCATAGGAATATTAAATTCCTTTAATTGTCTTTGGAGGTTAGAGCTTGAGATAGCAGACAATACTAAGAGAAGGTGTGGGTTTTGTTTGGTTTTTTTTTTTTCAACAGAGCGATGAGGGGAAGAAGTGAACTCCTTGGTGCCTGTGAGGCACTTAATAGCATCACTGTAACCAGTCAGGGTTAAAAATAATCTAGCAATATGAAAAACAGCCTGATTCCTTAGTTTGATTCTCTGCCTTGCCCCCATCAATAATTTCATGGGAGCAAGCAAAGTAGCTGACACAGCTGAAAGAGCTGCTTGTAGAAGTGCACAGCTTTAAGCCGTGACTGGGGCCCTGCGATGTTCAGAGCATCCCCTCTCCCCCAGAGTTCTGGTTGCCAAGTGCTCAGGGGCAGAACGCACGTTCTCAGTTGCTTACCGTGTGACTGCTTAGTGCATTATTGTTGGGTTTTGGTGGGTCTCTGTGTTGATCGTTGCTGCTCTTCTGTAGAATAGAATAGACTCTTTCAGTTGGAGGGGATCTACAGTGATGGTCCAGTCCAACTGCCTGACTGCTGCAGAGCTGACCAAAAGTTACAGCATGCTATTAAGGGCATTGTCCAGGTGTCTCTTAGACAGTGACAGGCTTGGGGCATCGACCGCATCTCTGGGAAGCCTGTTCCAGGGTTTGATGACCCTCTCGGTAAAGAAATGATTCTTATACAACTGTCCTCCTCATTCCAGAGGTCTGCTGTGACATAAAATTCCAATGTGGAAAAATTAAAAGCTGTTTTGTTTCCAAATTAGAAAAATTCCCCATTGAGCTATTTTTAATGCCCCCACCCCCCGGCTCCTCCTGCAATGCTTTCGAGTAAGCTAAACCAAGAGTATTACTTTTAACATTTCTTTCATGTTCTCCCTCTCCTTACTGTAACAGTTGTTACACTGTATGCCACCTTGGGTGAAGAGGCAGTAACCTATGGTCTCAATGAGTGCGGAGCATCATATCTGGTCACTAGTGTAGAACTTCTTGAGAGCAAACTTAAGGTAATTTGGTACCAGCTTCACCTGCTTACACACAACCCTATGATAATTTTACAGTGCAGTCAGTGCTAAAAATTTCATTTCTTTTTTACAGACTGCATTGCCACAAGTCTCCTGTCTTAAACATATCATTTATGTGGACAAGAAGACTATCAATAAATCGGAATACCCTGAAAATGTGGAGATTCATAGCATGCAGACAATAGAAGAGCTGGGAGCCAAACCAGAAAACTGTAAGTGAATCAATAGAGAACTAATCAAGCAATGTTAACAGTGAAATCAGACCCAGGTTAAGAGGAATGTGTAGCAGAAAAACACCCACCCATGCAGGTCTCTAACACAAAGGCAGTGGCAGATTGCCAGTTCATCCTCTGGCTTCCTTTAAATAAATGGGAGATTTCTTTGCTCTGTATTTATTGTCCTGCACCTTTGCTCAAGTGTCAGGTATTTCAGGATAAAACTTTATTTTTAACTTTTAAACCATAACCAGAATAATTTAATTTTAAGACTCCACCTTTGCACTAGATTCTATTTCACTTCCTAAACCAATGTTTCATTGTCTGCTACTTTTACCTTTTATTCACCTTCTTTTCACTATTTTTCCCTAAGAAGAGAGGAGAGGTTTGCTTTTTTTTTTTTTTTTTGGTTGTTGGCTTGGCAATATTTTTTTTTTTTTAACCCAATCTGTAGCTAGAAATCATGTTGGTCTAGAGGAATAACCATTACATCCCTTGCTGCATTGAGCAGCCAGGAGTGACTATAAACATCTGCTTTAAGGAGGTAAAAACCAGCCTTGATCATCTAAATAAAGTGGCAAAAGAGCTTTTTGCAGGGAAGGACACATTCATTACAACTGCTTATCTTTGATCAGCTTAAGGTATGCATATAAACCAGCAGTTACCTTGAGGGGTGTTGTTCTGTGGTTTAGGGTTTTTTTGTTGTGTGTGTTTTTTTTTTTTTCCTTAAAAGCCCTGTTTCCCTTCCAGACACTTCTGCTGCCTCTCCAGCTGTGAAAGCCATGAAAGCTAATAATTTTCATCCTAAGAATAAATGCCAAGGGATTAAAACAAAAATCAAATCAAAAGTCAAGTGTTGTAAGCTTACTGCTTTTCCACTAACTAGCACTAGCAGCTTACGTGAGGAAGGTTCATTTAAAACAAACAAACAAGGCAAAAGAGAAAAATAAAGGCAATCTTAGCTCTACAGCCTTGGCTTTGGAAGAGTGATTGACAGAAAAGCTGACTTCCAGCTTTTTGGGGTGTCGGGGTTTTTTTGTTTGCTGTTTTTCTCCCCCCCCCAACGTGTTGTTTCTCTCCAGTACTGTATTCCTCCCCTTCACCTGCCAGGTTTACTTAGTCTTCAGAAGACTTCTATGAAACTTTCAGTCAGCTGTAGGACATAATGGCAAAAGTATCACCCAGATTGGGTAGATGCCCAGATACTTGTCATTTGTTTCAAAGTCTGCCTTCCCTCGCTTCCTCTTAAAAACAGACCACTGCTTGCTTCATCACTGACTTCTGCATCCCCCACTGACCACTTAGCCGCACGTGGTGCTTGCCTTTGCTGAAGCACCTCTTTCACACTGGTTGATTACAGACATTTTCACATTGATTAATTACAGAAATAACAATTTAGAAAAGAATTAATAACAATTTTTCTCCTGCATTTTGTAGCAAGCGTTCTGCCAAGCAGACCTGTTCCTACAGACTTGGCTTTAGTAATGTACACCAGTGGCTCTACTGGAAAGCCTAAAGGAGTGATGATGATGCATAAAAACTTAATAGCTGGAATGACAGGACAGTGTGAGAGAATACCTGGACTGGGGTAAGAAACACTTGGTTGTTGTATACAGAGAGATAAAACAGAACCTCCAAAAGCACGCAAGTTTATAGAAAGTCTGTTGCTGGTATCGGGTGTTCAAATTTCTTCATTTTACTGCAAGTCCACTAATCTTTAATTTATATGAAATGTATCTTGTGTTTGTGAACTTGCCCTGTTGTTTGAAAAGTACGCCCTTCTAGCTCTTGTCTCACATGCTGTTTCTACTTTTTTTATTATTACCCTTAGGTTTAGGTCTGTGATGGATTTTTGCACTCTTGTGCATCAGAAGATGCCACCAGATAAGGAGATTCCTCATCTAGTCAAACCTGGGAAGGTTTTTTTAGATGTTTTCAGGCAGCTAGAATCACTTTAGGAAGTATGTCAGAGCCTACCACGTCCATTGATCTAGAGACATCACTGTTGAATGGTTAATGCACATGCTGCAGAATCTGTTCTAGTATACTTCACTAAATCAGCAGAAAAGTGATAAATTGTGCATTGACGGTAGTAAAACCAACTGCAGATTCCCTTACGTTAATATTTTGAGGAAATTTTTCATCAATGTGTGTTTGCCACTGCATTCATAAAGGTTTAATAGCTGAAATAAGCTACATTGCTAAACTCCTTCTTGTGATAGGATATAAAACCAGTTCTGACTTTATGCTGAAAGCTTCTGTTTAAGTGACAGCTCTTCGTTTCTTGCTGAGAAATCTCTGAGAAATTATTTCATGAAATAAGACTCAGTACTTCAGTGATCAGCTCTCTTTCTACTAGTATATTTTAAGAAGGAGATGCTATGATGACTGTCAAGGATTTGTAAATCATTGGTGATTATTTTAAAGTATAGTGATTTCATCCTTAATTTGGTACCTGGGATGAAATCTCCCACAGGAGAGGAAATGGCAGTGGAGCCTAAGGAATCTTTGAGTTTCCTAGAAAACAAGGCAAATGCTGTAATACATACTGATTTCAGTGAGGTAGTTTTTTCACTATTTTGTTTATAAACTGTGGTTTGAAGTCACATCCTTCTTGCGTGCGGAAGGATAAGCCTCACTTGTGATTCAAGTCTTTCAAAAAGTAATAACTAAGCACGTAATAAAACTGTGAAACAGTATTTTCAGTCCACTTGTGCATGATTGTTAATTAGATAATCCTTTCCTTTTCCAGACCCAAGGATACTTATATCGGTTATTTGCCTCTGGCCCATGTATTGGAATTGACAGCAGAAATTTCTTGCATCACTTATGGCTGCAGGATTGGTTACTCCTCTCCACTCACACTATCGGATCAGGTGAGGGGGGAGCAAAAGCAACCTTTAGTTTTTTGCAGTCTGCATTCTTCTTGCTTGGCTATCCTCTTTCATTAAAGAAATGCTGATGTCTATGGCACACTTCAGAAATGTCATTTTTTTTCAGAAAATTATGGAAATTAACATTCATGGTGAACTATAGCAGCAGCTCATACCCTATAAATTTTATTAAAACTTTTAGTTTTATGATACTTAACAATTAAGATAAATAAGAACAAATTAATCTGGAAAAGAATGCTTCTATATGTTTTGCTAGTACACAGATTGCATCAGGCAAAAAAAAGCACTCCCGGAGGAAGATGGAGGAGAAAGCAAGTACTAGATGGAGGAGACAAGAGAAAGATACACAAAGTGGATTTAAGCAGGCTGAGCTTGTAAAACATCTAGTATTTTGGTTGAAATTGTTGTTAAGGGGAAGAAAAAAATTACGCAGGAAGTGGGTTTTTTGGAGGGACAGGGTAAGAGATTTAAACAAATTACATGCTAATAAAAGAGTCCTTTTCTAAAGAGCTGCTTTGTTTTCAGCTTCATAAATTGACATTTTTTTCCTTATTACAGTCAAGTAAAATTAAGAAGGGGAGCAAAGGAGATTGTACTGTACTTAAGCCTACACTGATGGCAGCTGTGCCTGTAAGTATGCAGAAGCAGATAAGTTTAGCAAAAACCTGATGCTTTCTATCTTGTTCATGCTAGAAAAATCTATTTACTAACTTTTTTTTCTCTTCATGGGTAAGTAATGGTCACTGATAGGAAAAAAGCAGAATGTAGAAATTTCCCTTGTCATTGCTTGAACTGAGTACTGATGCTGCAGATGAGCACAAGAATATATGTATGCTAAAGCCAAGACCCTTTTTGATCCAAAACTGTAGATGTGTTTTAATAGTTAGAAGTGATGTTTTAGTGGCCTACTAATACAACAATAGGACACAGAAAGTCTTTGACATTCACAGTCCGAAACTTCTTTTTGCATAGGGAGAAAGCAGGGTGGCTTTGGCCAAGATGGACACTTTGAGGATATGGGTGTTTGGCTGAGTTACAGAGCTTAGCAAACTAAGCTGCCCTGCCGTAGTTGTTAGGGCGCTCAATCTCAGCTGTTTGTCTCCAAGGTAACACTTAGGCTAAGTTTCACTTGCTCTTCTTCGGGTAAGCAGGCCATGCTTAGTCTCCTCTTACAAGAAAAAAAAATGATCAGGAGACTGTAACTCCTATTGCTTCTGTAGCTTTCTTTGGGTGACCAAGCCTCTGCATTCCACAAGATCTTCGTGCTATCCGAAAAATACACAAACGTTTGTGTCTTTCAAATGCAAAAACCTTCCTCATATGCCCTGGAATCACATGTGCTTCATCTATCATCATATCACATCTGTGGCTCATAAAACTGGCAGCACCAACTTTTGCCACAGGGTAGTGGTGGGCGAGTAGGAGGATTTAATCTTATTTAAGAATAGTGAGTTTTGGTTGGATTTGGTTGTTCTACAGCATCTTTTGGGAATAGCCCAGAGTTTTTAAATCAATTACTCCCATGCTTTTTTTTTTGTTTTATAAAATAATCATCATATATTAAGAAAAAGACCAAATCTATATAATTAACTGAGTGAAAATTAGTATGTCTGAGAACTCCTGCTTTTTGGAACTATCCATTTAAATTTATTTCCTAGGGAAAATTCAAATGCTAGACTACTGGCAAAAACAGTGTAAGTTTTAAATATGGTCATAATCCCTCTTCGATGGACTATATTTCATGCATGTGCAAAAAAAAAAAAAGCCCATGCAGACAGCTGCATATGAATTAACTGCAGAACAGCGATAATGCTGAACCCTACCTAAATGTCTTGATTCTATGGACTTGGTATCACAAAGAAATTAGCAGAGAAGAAATAAAATTGAAACTGATGATCCATTTTCAGTTGATAGCATACAGGATCTAGAGTTCAAAAATCTACAACAAAGAGGAAAAACCTTCAGAAAGCCCTAGTAGGAACAACACTTAGGTAACATCATCTAATAAATATTTCTCTCCCTAGAACTATTCTCTTGTTTTTATCGTCATAACATCACCAGTGATTAGAACCTAGAATTATTTTCCATTTCATTCCTTATAACAGAATCCAGAGACACAAATATTTCTAAATATTTGATTCCATCAGAACATTGTAATAAGAGTTAATAGTTCTTTCCAGCCTTTATAATTCTGAATACCTTGTCATGCCTCTGTAGTCTTTCTAAAAAGCGGAATTAACTGTAGCTTTAAGATATTTGTCTGGCTTTCGGAAATACTCGATGCTATTCTGCAGGTAGACTGGGCTGAAAATAGTGTACAGTTTTTTTCCAAAATTCTAGTTTGTCTAAATCCCAATCATGAAGATTGGAAGGAACTAAAGAAACCACTAGTGAAAGTAGTTTTTAATAAGACTTTAATGTTTTGATCTCTGATATTTCAAAGTACATCATTTTCATAGTTTTCGTTTCAATTTTAGTTTGACTTTTGTTAGAAAGCACATAAATACTTCAGAGCATTGTACTCTGGAACAAACTTGAAGGAGCCAATCCTTAAACTTCTTTTCAATACTTCATCAGTCTGAACACTATTTAAGCTCTGTATTTTAGTGATCATAAGCTGCTTATTTTAATGGAAATTAATTCCTTGTCTGTGACAGAATTGTGGGGTTTTGGTCAGGTAACTAGAATTACTGCAAACATGTTGCTTTGAAAGGTGAAAAACTTCTCTTGGAAAAGGAAGTGGTGAAATGAAATCTCTTCGTTCATTCCCTTGTGCTTGCCAGTTGCTGTGGATAAAGTACAGTACCGAGACTCCTAAGCACAATAAATCTTGCATGGCATATACCAGTCTTTAGCAAAGAGATTTAGCTAAACTTGAATGGAAATTTTTCTAAATCAGTTTGTCACATTTTAAGTACAGGTTAAGGTGTTATCGATAATGTAAGCAATATCTTGTTACCCAAGTTTTGTAGCTGTGGTTGATAGAGAAGACATCTTCAGAACGAGGGGTGGAAAGTATGCTAAAACCAAATCTGAGGTTTAGAAAGCCATTTGTAGAAATGCAAGGGGTACTATGAATTACTGCAGTATGCCTGAAGACCTGCAATTGTTACTCAGTTACTTGCCCTTGACTTACCTATCTGCCTAATTCAAGGCAAGTTTTCTAATACAAGGTATATACTACAGCAGGAGGGTTCTTCCTCTCTAGTGATACTGGTGTGAGGAGAAGGTGGCGAATGGAGCAAAGTAAGGCTAAGTCACTAATTTTCTACTGTATTTTTGATCCTTCATTCCACCCATTTCAAGTAGCTCCAAGCTGCCATGGTCTATAAATTGACTAATTGACCACACATTAAAAGCATTACAGTTAAGCATTGCCTAACCAAGGATGCAGACATTTTCACAGTTACTGTATTAGCCACTTTAAAGGAAAAATAAAAAAAATCCTATTATTCTATTTTTAACATGGAATTTAATTTACACATGCTAGTCTATTCTGTGTAGTAATTCTCCTTGCTTTATTTAACACTTTGTAGGAAATAATGGACAGAATTTATAAAAATGTCATGAGTAAAGTTCAAGAGATGAACTATATTCAGAGAACTCTGTTCAAGATAGGCTATGACTACAAATTGGAACAAATCAAGAGGGGTTACGATGCACCTCTGTGTAACGTGTAAGTATAATTCATGGTCCAAGTGTACCTTTGTCCTTGCGATATGTTAAGACAGTCTAAAAGAATAATAATCTAAGCTATCTGACATCAGACAATTCTCATCCAACATGCAAATATCATCTAATGACTAACTGAAATAATCCAAGTTCTTACTGGAAATGGATAAGATATTTAATGGTAAGAATGACTAATCTTCAGAACAGATGACTAGTTAGTTTTCATTGGATTGCCTTTTTTTTTTTCAGTAATAAAATTGGAATGTCTGTTAAGTTACAGGAATTCCGCCATCTTCAAGTGTTACACAAGGGTAACATTTTTTATTATCCCTGCTGTCCACTAAAATGTGTGAATGATTAAGTTAATTTTTAAGTTGTTCCAGATAGGAAGGAAGGTGGTGGTTTGTGTCTTTTTCTCTTTATAAAAGTGAGCTGAGTGAATGATTTTTTTTAATGCTTTTTTCCTTCTTTCAAGACTACTGTTTAAAAAAGTAAAAGCACTACTGGGTGGGAATGTCCGTATGATGCTTTCTGGAGGAGCACCACTCTCACCTCAAACACAGAGATTCATGAACATCTGTTTTTGCTGTCCTGTTGGACAAGGCTATGGACTAACGGAAACATGTGGAGCTGGAACAATCACAGAAGGTAGTTAAAATGCTTTGGGAAATACATAATTTAAGCCATAGATATATATGAGGGTTTGGTGTTTGTTTTGTAAAGTCAAAATAGCTGTAGTTCTTAACTGAAATAACGTAACTTGAGATAAGCTACCACCTTATTTATCGTTTGAGTGTATATTTCAAGTGACAAAAATCTTTGTATTCTTCCTTGTTCTCTCCCTAAGTTGCTGATTACAGCACTGGCAGAGTTGGAGCTCCTCTTATTTGTTGTGAAATCAAACTGAGAGACTGGCAAGAAGGTGAGAGTATTAAATGTTTTGATGTCAGAGTAACTAATCTAACCACTGCTTAGCTGGTTTATTTGCCTATCTGCTTAGCTAAGTGTAGCATATGAAGTAATTGTTCTTTATCTTTTACAATAGTCATCAATTTGTGTGCATTAACTTCAAGCTGAAGTTTCAAAATATTCTGCTGCCAAAAAAATACAAGTTGAAAATAATTGTGTGGGAATTTTCTTGTTTTCAGGGGGCTATACTAATAAAGACAAGCCTAATCCTAGAGGAGAAATTATAATTGGTGGACCTAATGTCTCAATGGGATATTTTAAAAATGAAGAGAAGACAACAGAAGAGTTTTCCATTGACGAGAACGGTCAGAGGTGGTTCTGTACAGGAGATATAGGGGAATTTCACCCAGATGGGTGTCTGCAGATCATAGGTTGGCCTCAATTTTTGATATCTTAATATACTACAAGATCTTGACTAAATGTAATTGCAAGCATGCTGTTAATCCTGTTGGCTTTGCCAGGGCTACTTAAGGTTACCCACTTGCAGAATCACAGTGTAAAACACATTCCCAGAAGTCCTCACAGCTGTAGGAAAATTTTGGAAGTGATGCCATTTCCTGTGACATTATCACTATCTAAATTTGGCACATGGACTTTAAAGAATAAATGCAAGATTAATTTTTGGTATTAGTTACAAAGCTTTAAAATCAGAGTCCCCATCACTTCCATACAAGTTGTGTGACAAGAAGCATAGTGCCATACAAACTTTTTTACAGAAGCCTTTATAAAGTTTGCAGAATATGTACATGCTATTAGCTGCTTTAAAATTTTAATAAGATGCTTTAATTCATGTTTATCTTGCATAGCATTGCACAAAATACATATATAGTGGCTTTTCAAGTGAGTCTGTGGAAATGCAAAAGTTTAAAGTGGAACAGCGTTTTTCTTCCTTCCCCCTTGACTCCTAGATCGTAAGAAAGACTTGGTAAAGCTACAAGCAGGAGAATACGTATCTCTGGGCAAAGTAGAGGCAGCACTGAAGAACTGTCCTTTGATTGACAATATCTGTGCTTATGCTAAAAGGTAAGAGTGGTATTAATTTAGAAACTCTATTTAGGGTAAACATGAAATACAGGCTCTGACAATATACTGTAGTTTTCCATGGTCTCCATTGAACAAACCTCCCTACCAAAGTGCAAATTATAAACAGCATCTCTGATGTAGCACAGGTGCCCAGATTCCCTAAAAACCTGAAACGACCCGTGTTGTTTTGCTGGCATTTTTCCTATCCTAATACAGTCCGGTTCCATCCCAGCCCTTACCCAAACAGGTATCATTATATTTAGCATGTGTTTGGGCTTTCTGTCAGAATACCAGAGAAAAGTTAATCTGGACACTTCGCACCTGATCCAAAGCTCCTCACTGAGTTTTGGAAATAGTCCCGGTCTCTCCTCTCCCTCCCCTCAACTTAAACACACCACATGAAAGGAAACTGAAGAGAAGTAGCTAAACACCGGATGTAGCCAGGAAGCCAAACCGAGATGTGTGCTCGTGAAATTACAGAAAAGCGTGATACCGATCAAACTAACGTAAACCAACTTAGAATACCTTTGGTAAGGCATCAGTTGTGAAGACTTAATGTACAAGAAGGATTCTGTATGGGGGTATAACTACAGTTCAAAAAGCACTGTGGCTTTGTGTTATCTAACATCAAGTAAGCATTTTATGCCCTGAAATGGAAGTCTCAACTGTTTGTATCTTTTTTCCTTCCTTCTTTTGCCATCTTGTGGTAGCGACCAGTCTTACGTGATCAGTTTTGTGGTTCCTAATCAGAAGAAGCTGACGGCATTAGCTGAACAGAAAGGCATCAGTGGAACCTGGGTAGATATTTGTAACAATCCTACAATGGAAGCTGAAATACTGCGAGAGATTAAAGAAGTGGCAAACAAGAGTAAGTAAGGCAGCATATTGTGCTAGCCAATCTCATGGTGCTTATCCAGCAAAAATTGTCAGTTATCCTCACTAACTGCTCTTCCTTCTTCCTATTGCCTTTGTATCTCCCAAACTTAATAGTTTAATCTGAGGCAAAGACCACACGAAATTGTTGCCTGTTATCCTAGGAATTGACATACTTTTTGACCATGTTAACTACTTTATAGTTGTGGGTTTTTTTTTTTTCCAACTAAATTCTAGAGACAGGTTGCTTGTCTAATACAGTTAAAATAAGGTCCAAAAGAGCTGTCAGTGTGGAAGGAAAGTTAGAAGACATTTGCTGGTAAGAAAACTAGTTAAGCAAGAGATTTCAAAGGTTTTTTCCCCCCATGCCACTTTGTCCTCTACAACTTTGAACAACCGCAATTCTTGTGGTTCTAATAGCTTAAAAGCCTCCTATTCCTCCCTGTCGTACTGAACGATCAAAAGCCTCGTCAGTCCTACAAACTTAACTGGGGAGGGGGG